>NC_056739.1:463318299-463565799 GCF_019279795.1 Protopterus annectens
GGAAGCAAGGTAACATGCATTTTCAGCTGTTTGGGGCACTCATTGTATCAATATTCTGGTGTCATAGCAGAATGGGTTCATAGGTGTGTACTAGACTAATGGCCCTGGACCCTTTACAAGCCTAGCCCATAGAAGTGCCTGGCATTATGCTGCCCGACATTAGTTCCCATTGCCTCTATCAAGCAGAGCCACTGGACTGATCCCCAGGGTGAACTTTCTATTACCCATCCACTTATCAAGATTTCTCTTGAAGAAGGACAGTGAGGTGCTCTGCTTGACATTTATGGGAAGTCTATTCCAGAGCATGGGCCAGCTCTGGGTGAGGAACCTGTCCCTCCAGCATGTTCTGTTGATTGTGCTAATGAAGTTGAGGTCTCTGGAGAGTGTGGTGTAGAGGGATTGGAATTTCTTTAGATGTAGCATTTTTAACAGAGCTGAGTCAGACATGGCTTTGTAAGTCAAGCAGAGATCGCCTCTAAGTAGGCGACATGAGACAGAGAATAGCTGGAGTCTTTTGAGCCTGTCTGTGTAGGACATGTGTTTAATGTCTAGGATCCTCTTCGTGAGGTACTTCTGTGGCCTCTCCAGCTGTTGCAGGTGTCTAGTGAGGTACATAACAAATGAGGCATTATACTCGATGATTGGTCTAATGAGGGAAGAGTAGAGAGAGATGATGACCTCTTTCTTCCTGGATGCAAAATCCTTGGCAATGAGATGTGCCACATAGAAGGACTTTCTAACCACAGTGGAAATGTGGTGGTCAAAGAAGAGGTTGCTGCCAACCTGCGTCCCTAGATCTCTTATAACGCCTTCAGTGTTCAGTGGGCTCCCATTGAAGTGGTAATTAGTGGGAACTGAGTTTCCACCAAAGGGGATGACAATGCATTTTTTGGTGTTAAGCTTAAGGCCATGATTTTGACACCAGTCATTGGTCTCAATGAGGCCTTTCTGTAGGATGTCTGCATCACTTGGGGAGTTAATAATGGCTCCCAGCTTGCAGTCACCCACGAACTTGATCAGCCAGAGTCCCTTTGTGTTGGCCTGGACTTCTGAAAAGTAGATGCTGAACAAGAGAAGACCCTGCACCAATCCCTGTGTGACTCAGTGAATGGTCAGCAGCCTGACTTGGAGTTTGCTGCTTTTACACTGTGTGTTCTATCTGTGAGGAAATTAACAACCCAGCTAGTGATATATGGGTTGATGCCTAGTTTGATGAGTTTATCAATAATTCCTGAGTGAGGAATGGTATCAAAGGCCTTGGCCAGATCAAGGTAGGCTATATGCACTGCCTTACCTTCATACACAGCCCTAGTGACTGACTCAAAGAAGTCAACTAGGTTGAGCAGGCATGATCTCCACTTCACAAAGTCAAATTGTGTGGGGTCTAGAGTTTGGAGATTTCCTATATCTTTGTTAATCAGATCCATGCTGATGCGCTCCACAGCTTTACAAATCAGACTCATCAGGCTAATGGGGAGATAATTCCCAGGGTCTGTAGTCACTCTCCCTTTATGGAGAGGGATGATGGTAGCAGTGTGGCTTTTGGTAGGGACAAAGCCTGAGGTGAGGCTGTGACTGAACAGGGCACACAGATGTTGTGCCAGTTCACTTTGTAGTTCCTGTAGAACACAGCCAGGGATATTATCGGGTCCCATGGATGCTGTATTCTTGGCCTTGGACAATGCAGCTTTAACCTGTGCTACTGTAATGCTGGGTGCCTGGCATTCTTTCAGTATTGTGATTGGTCTTGGGGGGGGTAAAGCTGGTACTGAATCTGTTGGCCAGTATGTTGGCAATATCTGTTGGCTCAGTATAGGAGGTACCACTGTGCAGTAACTCAGAGCAAATCATGGTATTGCCATGGAGGTACTTGATACAGCTATAGAAGGGTTTGCAATTGTTTTTAGTGTCTGCCACAATTCTGCCTTCATAGTTGGCTTTAGAGGATTTGATGAGGGATCTCAACTTTTTGTTGAGGCTAATAGGGAGTTTTTCCAGTCTTGGGACTTTATCTTTTTCTGCAACAGTTTCTTCCTTCTGTTGTAGAGTTTATTAATGGCAGGGGACCACCAGATTGGCTTCCTTTTTTTGGAGGAGAGCATCTTGGTTCTGTTGGGTATGGCTAGTTCCATGCATTTATGTACATATTCATATAGTGTATTGGTGTATGATTTGGCAGTCATGCAGCTATTTTCCATTGGCATGGGTGCCGTGAAGTTAGACACCTCTGTTTTTAGGAGTCCAAAGTCAGCTTTGGAGAAGTTTTTCAAGGTAGTTACCTTTGTGGGGGATGTGGGTGAGATGTGGATTTCCATGGTGATTAGTTTATGGTCGGATCTGACCAGGGAGGGATTGACTGTTGGTGTTGAGCAATGGTCGCCCATGTCAGTAATAACCAGATTAAGGATGTTGCTTCCTCTGGTGGGGGTCAGAATGAGCTGGTCCAGGGCATTGGAACTGATGAATTCCAGGAAGCGTTAGGCCACTGTATTGGTGCTTGAGTAGTTTTCCCAGTTGATGGAGGGGTAGTTGAAGTCTCCTAGTAAGAGAGTGTTTGGTTTGACCTTGATAGAGTCCAGGGTGCTTAGGAAAGTGGAGTGAGAGTCTAGGGACATGGTTGGGGACCTATAGCAGGCTATGAGCTGGATCGCTGTCTTACCCAATGTTAGTTGTACCTGAAGTATCTCAGATGTGTTATGCTGGGCTACTAGTCTGGAGGTGTGAATATCCTTTATGAATATGGAGAAACCACCACCTTTGGAGCTTTGGTCCATGTTTTGGGGCTGAAAGGTGTGGAATGAGTTATAGCCTGGTAGAGCAGGGGTGCTTTCTGCTGCTTTAAACCAGGTCTCCATTACAGCACAAATGTCAATGTTCTCCATTTTGAGGAGTGTTTCGAGTGAGTGCATCTTGAGATTTAGACTTGTAGCACTGAGCAGCATAACCCTCAAATTGCATTTATTTATTTATTTATATATAAATGTTACAACTGTTATAAAATAAGTAACATTTTCATTTATACAACCATAACATTTGAAGTGGACTTCTGTTCTTCAGTTTTAATGTTACCTCTTACTGCTCTTTAGATCATTCCAGAAAAGTGGCTTTTTATTACAAAATTCTTAGCCATTGACAAAGTTACTGGTATTAACAGAAATACAACATCTGACAAGGATAACTACAACTTCCACCATCAGGTTCTGTAATGAAGCTGGTAATATGCAGTTGAAGCCTTTCTTTGTTTTCATGGCATTATGTTTAAAAGATCATAAAGACATTGCCTGATGTGCCAGTAAGTGGTGTTAAGTTAGTGAACTAAAACCATTTTTTTTTTGCTGTCCATCCTTCAGACCCCTGTCCTGGGGAAAAATGTCTTCTGTATCTTTGTGGAATGACTGCTTGTTTTCATCTGGAAAATGAGCTTGTACCTCCTTCTGGACCAAGACCAGTCACCAGCATTCTTTCACCTTCACAAACAGTAGGCTGATTAATCCAGTGTATATTGGATAATGATTTGCACACCAAACATTCTCATACCAAATGCATTTCATGCCAAGTAGTGAGACATAAACTGATATCACTGGCTGCCCCATCCAAGGTATACTGAGTTCTTAGACATCATACATGACCTTCCTCTGCTGGTGTTTGAAGATGCTCTGACATTACCCATGCACCCCCATAACAGAACTGGGATCAGGATCCCACTCCTTCCATCCTTAATCAGTTGACTGGTGGCCTGGTTTCTGTTGTAAACCTGTGTGTCCACCACATCCAATGAGTTCAGATGCAGGATGCAGATTTAAAATGTGGATTAACATTACCTGATGGTACAAGATATGTTTCTTATTCAGATAGCCTAGGGCATGTATGAGGTATGAGTGAGCAGACAAGGTACTGCATTTAAGTTAGGGTCCACTGCTGAGTATGTGTATTTGGTGACTGTGATAGATGTCACAAGCATGCTGCTCTGAGATTACCAAAGACAAGCCGGTGGGATTAAGCCACTGGCAGAATGTAGCCTTCTGTATGAAAACCAAATAAAAGCAGCAAGAATTTGTACAGATGATGGAAGTCCAACAAGATGGATTTCTTAAAATAAAAATTGTAAACACTCCAAAAAAAATTACAAAATTGCAAATACCCCATTAAAAAAATTAAGTTACCTAATCCTAAATCTGCTGTGAAGGGTACAGGTTGACACCAGGCAGGCAGATACTTGAGTCATACGTCAGAGCAGGGAAAAGGTGCAAGATGTAAAAGCAATGAAGTTTTTACTCTAGAAAACTGCTGATCTAGCTTATAGGTTATTGATTGTGTTTTAGGAAGCCAGTGTTTCAGTAATGTAAGGCAGACTTAACAATAAGGGGAATGTCATTATCTCTTATTACTTGACTAGTTAAAGCCCATATAGTCAACACCAGCAGGATGAATGGACAACTGACATAACTTATCCTGAGGATTGGTGACCTTGCAGTTTTACTACTTTGGGGATGAAGAAAACATAACTTCTTGTTTGTGGGTTATGAGGGCAAGCCTCCCAAATGAAAGTATTCATTAAACTGCCTGTCTATATGGTGCCCTTTACCTAAGCATATACAAGCATACTTTTAGACTGTAGACTTGTACACGTGAGTGCTAACAGGAACTATGCATGCTCCCATAATTTTATATATATATATATTTATCACAGACTCTCTCTCTCTCTCTCTCTATATATATATATATATATATATATATATATATATATATATATATATATATATATATGTATGGATGTAGTGTCATTCATCAAATTGACATTATGTTGCTATGGCTAACATTGATATGCTTCTGTGCATGTGCCAAGGTTGCTTCTTGGAGCATACAAAGATCAAAACAGTGATTTT
Organism: Protopterus annectens; assembly: GCF_019279795.1. NCBI lineage: Eukaryota > Metazoa > Chordata > Ceratodontiformes > Protopteridae > Protopterus > Protopterus annectens. The sequence goes on from NC_056739.1 coordinate 463,323,186, forward strand.
TCTGCAAGGGGAAAGCCCCAATGTATCTCCCATACCCCTGCTAATTATATATAGTAACCCTGAGATTGCACAATCCCTGGGGCATATTCATTAACCTTGGGGACTCTCTGTTAGTGCACACCTATTGACCATCTGTATTGTCGACCAAAGTTTGTTTAAAATATAAAGGTCAATTTTACCTGTACTCAACCAATATTATATAGACATACACATACATTTGGAAACATGCTGCTTAGCTGAAAAAGCAACATATTAAATCTAACCAGATTGAACACAAATGCTCAAAAACAAAAGTATTGGAAAAAATAAATAAATAAGAAATACTTCATTTTCATTTTTTTTTTTTTTTTTTTTGCTGTGGACAAGCCCCTGCACCACACATTCTACTGTTAATACTCTACTAAGTCTGAAAATGCAGTGCAATAGGGAAAGGGGCAAATTCCCTAATCCCTGTACTGACATCTCACACACACAAAATGCTGGTACATGTGATCAGTTGATTTTCAGTCAGAAATACTGACTTTTTTCAGGATGGACAAATGAACTTTTGACCAAATATGTATATTGTGATGCCTACCACTGCTACCAATATGTGATGGCCACCAATATGTGTCATCCCTATGCTGGGCCAATAATCAAGGAACCTGAATCCTCACCACTGACACTCGAGAGGGACATGTACTTGGAATACAAATGGATACACTCAGTATTTCCAGATGCAGACCTCTCTTCATCAAGCACAATTTCATTTAAGAGCACACAGGGAACACACTCAGCCTGGGATCTGGATGTCTTTATATCTGTCTCCCTCCAGGTCCCCAGTAAGACTCCCTATTGATACAGCTTTAGGGTTAGGCCCTCAGCTGAGTGTCCAAGCCAAGGTCACCAGCACCCTCTCTGTAAACCTAGTACTTCATGTCCCTTGCCCAAGTAGCTGACACATACACACTGAGAGATTTAATTTTTCACAGACACACATACACACACACACACACACACACACACACACACACACACACACACACACACACACACACACACACACACACACACACAAACACACACACCTGGGAAAGGCTGGCACAGATTTATCTGACCAGTGTAGTTATCACTGCCACAAGATATTTCACAATCAGCTACTCTAAGGCCCTTAACAAAGGGTGTCCAATTATACTGTGTAATATTAATACTAACACAAATGGTAGTAGTTCACCAAGACAGCTAGGTCTTCTGGAATGGTCTACACAGTGTCACCAAATAAATATAAGTACTCTCCAAGGTTAGATACTTTCTACAAGGACCAGCCACAATAACAGTTTAAATATATGGAATAATAAATAAAAGAGCATGGAAATACTGAATATATATTTACAGTACACCACAAGGTTCAAATCACAGAAAATATTGAAATTAAAGTTGAGGGACAGACTCATACAAATAAAGAAAAACTTTCTCTGAACTAAGCTTCACTGTATTCCTGACTGAATCTAAGAGAATTAATGTTCCCTAGTTAAGTTATTTACTACTACAAGGCAAGGTGCTGTGGGTGAGGGTCATCCAAGTCAGGCTTCCCATAGCAGAATACTCAACACTCTGATATTTCTTTTTTTAATATCTAAAATATAATTTCCAAGAGGGCTGGCAGAATGACCTCATCTGGTCACCTAACTCTAAATTTTCACAGTCTTACTCTTTGAAGCTAAGACAGGAATTTAGCACAGATGGCTACAATACACATCCAAATGTTTATGACAGTGCCTGGAGCCTCGCCTCTTTTCCTGAGCTAATGAACAAAGGCTCTTTCCCAGACCCAGTGTTTCCAATCCTATTCAGCACTGTGTGATATGTTTTAATGGTTTATCAGCTTATTTTCATTTCCCTTATTTTTCTTAAAGTTAACCCTTTGTTATCCCAATGTCCTCTATTAAAACACATGCATTTAATTCACTTACAGTAACACACATGCATCTCTTTTCATTTCAGCAGGGTGTACTGTTGATACATTTTAACACAAGTAAGCCTCACAAGTACATTTCCAGTGCAAGCATCTGTACAATTCAGTTTGATATACAAATGACATGCAGTTCTAATACATTTGATTGCCATACCCACCTGCATCTCACATACAAGGCCATGTCAAACCCAAAGCCGTTGGACATGCTACACTTAAAGAAATCCCAATCCCTCAGAGCCACACGCTCCAGGGATCTAAATCTTGTCATCACAATAAACAAAACATGCTGGAGGGATAGGTTCCTGACCCAGAGACTCCCCAGACTCTGGAATAGACTGTCCATACATGTCAAGCAGAGCGCCTCTTTGGCCCTCTTCAAAAGAAACCTTGATGATTGGATGGGAGAAAGGAAATTCACCCCGGGGATCATGTCAGTCACCCTGCTAGACAGGGGTCCAGGGAAGTAAACAGTGTGGGAAGAAATAGCCAGGGAATTGTTATGGCTAGGCTTGAATAGGCCCTAGGGCCGATAGCCTAGTACCAACCTATGAACATATGAACCTATTTGTAGCACAAGCATCTTGTATAAATCAGTTTGATATTAATAGTACATATCATTCTTTACAAAACTCCAGCTGGATTTGCTCGCACTTGTCCATATCATCACATGCCCCCCCCCCCCCAAAGACTCAAGCTAGTTTTTCAAGTGACCCTTGAGAAACATGGCTTTAAAGAAATAAGCCTATCTGGGAATATGTTACTTCATTCTCTGTCTTCAGAGCCCATCTGTGTTAGCATTGCTGACCCCACTACAGTTTTGTACTGTCACATCATATGCCTGCAGTCCTTACCTCCACCTTAATAACTTAGCATTTTGCTACCTGGCTCTATGTAGTCATGTTAAGGGACTGTGGTAATCTATAGTGAATTTCCTTCCATACAGATAAGGCTGTAGTTTTGGCAGTGCCCGTACTATGGCTAGATGTTCCTTTTCTACAGCTGCATAGCATTCCTCCGTGGGTTGGATTCTATAGCTGAGATATACCAGTGGGTGCTGTTCTCCTTCTGTGGAAACCTGGCTAATTACAACCCCCATACCATGGTTTGAAGCATCTACCTGCACAACAAATTATTTGCTGTAATCTGTACTGGCTAACACAGGGGGTCCTTCCAAAACTTCTTTAAGCTTCTGGAATGCCTGTTGACATGGTGGGGTTCACACAACCTTATCTGGCCTGTTTTTTCTTGTCAGGTCTGTGAGAGGAGCAGCTATGGTACTAGAATAGGGGACAGACTTTGTATAGTACCCTGCTGTCCATAAGAATGCCCTCACTTGCTCTTTGGTAGCAGGGTAGGCCATGCCTGAATGGCTTCAACTTTGGCAGTTTCTGATTTGATCCTACCACTCCCCACTCTATATCCCAGGTAGGACACTTCTGCCATACCCACCTGAAACTTAGTGGGCTTAATGGTCAACCCTGCCCTCTGCAGGCTTCCCAGCACCTCTCTGACATGTTGATGGTGCCCATGCCAGGAATGGCTGTAGACGGCAATATTATCCAGGTAAGCAAGGGCATAATTTCCTTCTCCTGCTAGGATATGATATACCAGTCTGCTAGGATATAATCTACTAGTCTCTGGAAAGTCACTGGGGCACTTTTCATCACAAAGGGCATCTTTATGAACTTATATAAGCTGAAAGGAGTCATAAAGGCTGACCTTTCTCTAGCGTTGGGAATCAAGGGCATCTGCCAGTAGCCCTTGGTAAGATCAATAGTGGTCAGATACTTATCCCTACCCAGCTGCTCTAGGGATTCATCTGTCCTAGGCATGGGGGAATCATCTGACTCTGTTAGGCTTAACTATTTAGTTTCCTGTAGTCTGCACAGAACCTGGTGCTGCCATCCTTCTTTGGTACTAGCACCACTGGAGAGTCCCAGGGACTGCTGGAATCCTGAATTACTCCCAATTCCAACATCTCCTGTATCTCCTCCCTCAGAGTCTGTTTGACTCAGGCACCCTGTAAGAGGCCTGCTTGATAGGTCTTTGGGGGCCTGTACCTACATTGTGCTGTACCAGGTGGGAAAACTCTGGTTTTCCAGTGAACATGTCCCCAAACTCCTGTAACATTCCTTGGATTTCTTGAACCTGGGTAGGGGATAGCTGCTGGGACATTGTTACCTCTTCCACTGAGGTGTCAGTTCAAGCCTCACTGAGATCAGTCACCAGATCCCCCTCAGACTCCTCCTGCCATCCACTGCAAATACTCAACACAAGGGCCTCCCTATCATGGCAAGGCTTCATAATGTTAACATGGTACAATTTGTGCCCTTGCCTCCTGCCTAACAGTTCTACCATGTAGCTAAAACTACTGACCTTCCTTATCACTTCAAAGGGGCCCCTCACAAACTGCCTGCAACTTATTGTGTCTGACAGGAATGACAACCATCACATGCTGCCCCACAGCATACTCTCTGGCTTGAGCATTCCTGTCATACCAGGCAGTTTTCAGCTGTTAGGCTCCTGCCAGGTTCTCCGGGGCTAAGCCAATGAGCTCCCTAAGCCTTGTCCTGAGATTTAGGACATATGCCACGACAGACTTCTTTTGGGCTTCACACTCACCCTCTCACTCTTCTTGAATCAGTTCTAAAGGCCCCCCTCACCCTATGAACATACAACAACTCAAACAGTGAAAAACCTTTGGATTCCTGGGGCACACCTCTGTAAGGAAAAGCAGAAGGGACAGATATCTGTCCCACTCTCCCTTAAACTGGTCTGCAAATGCCCATAGCATGGTCTTTAGCACAGCATTTAACTTCTTCACAAGACCATGAATCTGGGAGTGGTAGGAGGTTGTCTTTAAGTGCTTCTCCCCACAACACTCCCACAGACAAGCCAGCAGGTCTGACATGAAATTGGCAACTCTGCCAGTCAGTATTTCTCTTGGGAAACTTACCTTGCTGAAAATCAGTAGCATAGCATTTGTCACCTTCTCTGCCTCAATGGAGAACAGAGCCACTGCCTCAGGTATCTAGTAGCATAATCTAGTACCACTAGGATATATTTCTTCCTTGTGGAACTTGGGGTATTCAGAGGCCCCACAATATCCATAGCTACCCTCTGAAATAGTTCCTCAATCATAGGCAAAGGCATGAAAGGGGCTTTGACCTTGTCTCCTGCCTTGTCTATTTTTTTGGCACTGTTTACAAGTTCTGCAGGGCCCTATTACATCCTTGGCAATTCCAGGCCAATAAAAGTTCTGCATAATACTTTTCTTGGTACGCTATATGCCCATATGATCTACAAATGAAATGTCATGGGCTATACAGAATCCCCTTTTCCTTGAGAATCAGGTGCCTCCCTAGCTACCTCCCTCAAGCCTTGTAATGTAGGGTCTGAGAACTGAGCCTGTCTCAACTCTCTCTTTGTAACTCTTCCCAGCAAACCTTCCACAGGAAGTCTGGTATCCTCTAACAGTGGAGCCTCACTGTCAGCCTAGGTACTATTACTCACTTCTGTCCTTGCAGTCACAATGTCCAAGGGAACATCAGTACCCACCAGCAGCTGTGGCTGACCTTCAATCTCACTGCTACAGGGTAGCTCCCTCCCCAACTTAGCCATATCACCAGTCTTGTGTTCAGGTGTGCGGTCTGTCTGGATCTCCTCCAGGCTACCAGACCCACATGCCTGTCTCCAAGCCTGACTGCTTGTCACTGCATGCACACAAGGTACTGCATTACCAAAATCATTCCCTATAAAGACATCTTCAGGGATATAATCAAACACACCTACTTGCTTAAGGCAAACAGAACACAGCTCTGGTTAAAATGCCCCTGATAAGCAAAAGAGCAAATCCATTGAAAAAAACTCCAGAGGCACACCATGACAAACGGAGATGACCTGATGAAAACCTTTTAATTCACACAAAGAGCACAGAACAATGGACAGTAAGCACTTTCACATTTCTCTGAACGCTTCTTCAGACTTAAAAAGTACTCCTTCTATAGTGCATCAATATAAAGACAGGTTTAACCAACTTGCACCAATCAAAATCATCCCATTACATTGTTAATTAATGCAGTAATCAAAAATCAATTAAATCATCTCTGCCTAGTAATGCTTACAATACTGAAGAATGTAGTGTGTCATCACATAACAATGCATATAGAAAGCATGTGCAAATGTGTGCATGCAATAAAAACAAACATATATATATATATATATATATATATATATATATATACAAACTAACTAATAAAATGTGCATAGAAAATATATACAACAAGATACAACCATTGACATATAAAATATGGGCATTCATATAAATATCCTACATCTAAAAACATGTTTATTCTAGCTATTTAACATTCATAATGTCAGTAAAATTTCATTACCATAACAATCTGCTATTCCATATAAAAAGTACTATTCCATAAAAATCTTCATACTCATGTATATATAAAAACATGTATTCATACTTGTGTAGCAAGGTAATAAATAGGGGTCTGCCCATTAAAAGTGATATGTTAAGTGGCTAGAATAAATATGTTTTTAGATGTAGGACATTTATATGAATGCCCATATTTTATATGTCAATGGTTGTATCTTGTTATATATATTTTCTATGCACATTTTATTAGTTAGTGTGTATGTGTGTATATATATATATATATATATATATATATATATGCATGCGTGTGTGTTTGTTTTTATTGCATGCACACATTTGCATATGCTTTCTATATGCATTGTTATGTGATGACACATTACATTCTTCAGTATTGTAAGCATTACTAGGCAGAGGTGATTTAATTGGTTTTTGATTACTGCATTAATTAACGATGTAATGGGATGATTTTGATTGGTGCAAGCTGGTTAAACCTGCCTTTATATTGATACACTATGTAATTATTATATGTAATGTTACAGATTTTGAGCTGTATAAGTATTTTTTGATTGAGAAACCTGTGATTGCAGTTATAAGGGGACTACCTAAGGTACACAAATGCTTGCTAAATCCTGCTATGAGACCCATTGTCTCGAGTAAAGGATAGCTAACAGAGTCTGTATCTATTTATGTTGAGAAGCGATTAAGACAGGCAGTCAATGCGACAACAACAGTGATTAGAGGTACTAAGCATTTCTTGGAAACTCTGACAGAATATGTGACAACAGGATGTGATATATCCTCAGATTTGTTAGTTACTTTAGGTGTCACCTCATTGTTTACTAGTAAACCAAATGAAATAGGTATTGAATATATGAGGTTGTTCCTGATAGAGAAAAATATGCCAAGAGATTTGAGCATTAGATGTGCAATGCTTATGGATGTTATCTTGAAAAACAATGTCTTTATATATGATGACAACTATTTTCTACAATTGAAAGGTGTAGTGATAGGGACACCATGCGCCAGTTTTTATGCCAATTTGGTAATGGCGTATTGGGAGGATACTTATGTGATGCAGAATACACAGTATACAACTCAGATAAAATACTATAAATGCTTTGTAGATGATTTTTTTTGGTTTGGAGGGGTGATGAGGATAGTTTAAAAAGTTTCATAGAGTATATAAATGGCACTACCACTTATCTCTCTTTTACAGGGAATTGGTCCAAGAAAGAGATAGAATTTCTAGATGTGTTAGTATGTAAACAAGATGAAGACTTCAAAATTGAAACCAGTACCTGTCAAGGAATCAGTGATCAAATCCATTTCTTGTAGGAAGAATGCATTGTTACATCGCACAAGCATGCACCCTCCAGACATCTACCGAAATATAGTTAAAGGTCAGGTCCTAAGGGCCTCCAGGCTCACCAGTGAAGATTCTATGTTTTAGCTCAGGTTAGACAGTTTAGACAATGAATTTAAGGAGAGAAGATACCATAGCTATGAAACTGATGATATTCATGATGAGATTGTGACCAGAAGGGACACCACAGGTAAACCATACATTACGAGGAATACACAGAGATTATTTGCAGAGACTAATGGAACCGGAGGTACTGGTAATATCAATAGGATAGTGATACCCTACACATACAATAGTAGAAAGATTAAGGAGATCATTCACAATAATTGGCACATACTCGCTTTGGATAGTAAAGTTAGAGAAGCAGCAGGGAATAGACTGAATCTTACATACAGGAATACTCAGTCATTGAAAAGGATATTGTGCTATGAGAAGACTGGAAGGGATAGGACCAGATCTGTCAGAGTAGGGACGTTTCCATGTAGGTCATGCAACCATTGCAGTTTCATGTCTGGGAGCAAGGAATTTGTTCATCCTGACACAGGTCATGTATTTTCTTTTAAGATATATGCAGACTGTAAGACAAGGGATCTCATGTATCTAGCTGTATGTCAGAAATGTAGTTGCTTCTATGCTGGCAAAACCAATAGAATGCTGAGAGAGCAATGCTCTTGCAAGACATGTAATGCATACAGATACAACACACAAGTTTCGGTTTACGGTGATGGAATTAATATACAAAACAGCGAGGTTAGGTGATGTCAGGAACCATACTGAGAAGCAGGAAGCTAGATGGATCCTGAGGTTACAAGCAGATAGATTGCATGGCCTAAATGATAGGGTTTTACTGAAACCCTTTCTTAAAGATAGACCCCTTACTCACTAATCACTTTTAATGGGCAGACCCCTATTTATTACCTTGGTACACAAGTATGAATATATGTTTTTATATATACACGAGTATGAATTTTTTATGGAATAGTAGTTTTTATATGGAATTGCAGATTTTTATGGTAATGAGATTTTACTGACATGAATGTTAAATAGTTAGAATAAACATGTTTTTAGATGTAGGACATTTATATGAATGCCCATATTTTAGATGTCAATGGTTGTATCTTGTTATATATGTTTTCTATGCACATTTTATTAGTTAGTGTAGATATATATATATATATATATATGTATATATATGGGTCTTCTTCTATTCGCTGACATCCCATTTCACTGAAACCCATTTCGCTGACAGCTCATTTCATTGACAAACTTTCAAGGTGGGGGGCTTCACCCCCCACACACCCCCAATGTGGGGGGCTGTGCCCCCCACACCCCCCCAACTATATATTACAACTCCACAGTCGCACAACAGTGGGGAGGGGGGCAAATCCCAGGTTTTTGCCCTGATTACTTTTGTCAATGAAATGAGGCTGTCAGCGAAATGGGTTTCAGTGAAATGGGATGTCAGCGAATAGAAGTAGACCCATATATATATATATATATATATATATATATATATATATATATATATAATATATATGTTTGTTTTTATTGCATGCACACATTTGCATATGCTTTCTATATGCATTGTTATGTGATGACACACTACACTCTTCAGTATTGTAAGCATTACTAGGCAGAGATGATTTAACTGATTTTTGATTATTGCATTAATTAACAATGTAATGGGATGATTTGATTGGTGCAAGCTGGTTAAACCTGCCTTTATATTGATGCACTATAGAAGGAGTACTTTTTAAGTCTGAAGAAGCATTCAGAGAAATGTGAAAGCACTTATTGGCCATTGTTCTGTGCTCTTTGTGTGAATAAAAAGGTTTTCATCAGGTCGGCTCCATTTGTCGTGGTGTGCCTCTAGAGTTTTTTTCATTTGATTTACACCTACTTTCTTGTTTCCTTTTCCACCCTCCCAGTCAAGATGAACCCGGGCCAAAGGCATTTGGAATGTGGACCCTCCTGAAGCAATGACTGAAGTGGACTTCCCAAGCAAGTACTGCTCCTCTTTAACCACTGCAGGCTTCAGAGTGGTTATATCAGAGGCTGTGTCTCTTGGCAGTGGTGTGTTTTTCATCCAACAAGATTGGATATAAATTCTGCTGGTAGTTTGGTACCCCTATTGTCTCCGGACAACTTACCACTGGCATTCTGTTATTCCCACCTGCTGACCCCCACCCACCCTTTGTTCCCCACCTTGCCTTTATAGACATCTGTATGCTACATGGCCCCACTGGTTACATTTAAAACATTTAACCCTTGATCTTGGTGGTGTACCTGAACTAGTGGCTTCCTCTGTTATTGGCAGACTCTGCTGGGGTAATTTAGGCTTCCCACCATGGGTTTCTTTATATCCACTTGCAGCACTGGGTATCCTTTCATGTGCAGTGATACCCTGTTTGCTAGGTATAGGTTTCCTTTTTTCCCCAACTCATCTACAGAGTTGCTTTCCCTGCCTGCCAACCAGATTCTCATGTCCTCAGAGAAAGTGCTAATGGCTTGTTCCCTCACCAAAATGTCTGCCAGCCTTTGAAAAGTGGTGACCTGCCACCCACTCACCCACCTATCAAAATAAGTGCTTAGTTCAGCAATATAATCAGATACACTTTCATCTGCCTTGCATCTGTGCTCACAAAGCTTTTTTTCTGTAAGCTTCAGGTGTTAACTTAAAACATTGTAATAAACAGTGCTTAACTTGTTCATAATATAAAGAATCAGTATCAGACAATTCAGAAACAGGGCGCTGGGCTGGCAACTCAACACCATAAAAACTCACTGCCAATCATTAGTGGACCAGAGTTCCATTGTGGCAATTCCTAACCGGTAAAAGCCGAAAGACAGTTACAGCTTTACCATGGAGTAAGGGGGTGAGGAACTGTAGGCAGAGCCCTAGGTCAACATTATCCTGTTTGCATACTCTTTCAAATATATGAATAAAACTATCTAAAATTATCACCTTCTTGGTACTGATGAAGAAGTTTACTGACCTTTATTGCTTCTAGGGTACAGTTACTCCCTTCCCCATTACCTCCATGACCCTAGCGAAGAGTCAGCATTGCCTCTGCCTTTCATTATCTCTGGCTGCCAAATGTGGAAGTCTCTCTGCTGATTCTGCTTCAACCTTCCATTGCTGCTGTCCCTCTGCTGATTCTAATTCCAAACATTTGGACTCCAGTTCAAGTCTCATTAACTTCAGATGGATTTTTAAGTCCTCTGAGGAGAACTTGAACTATCTTGTTTCTGAGAGCTGTACATCCCCAATGCTAGTCTGGTTGTCTTCCTGGTTGCTGGTCTGTGATGCAGCTGTGATTAAGGCTGCAATCATTTCCACTTTAATCAGGTTGGCATGCCCTAGTCCTTTGGCTTGGCATATCTCAGCCAACTGTTTTATTGTTAGCTTTCCATAATCTCCTGCTGACATCCTTGCCTGCTTTCCCTGACTAACTAAGCTAATGAAAAGTAAATAAATAAAACTATTGTGATATGAAACTCTGAAAGTCTACTTTGTAGATGCTTAAGAGTACAAGCACCTTTCTTTAGTGACCACTGCTTATAGGCTACAGGAGTTCAATAGCCACTCTACTACTCACCAATGTGTGAGCATCTGATGGTCCCACAACTGCCAACCAATAATGTGATCCACCACTCAGATATGGTGTGCTCTATTATGAAATTTAAAGTAGTCCTTGTGATACCCACCACTGCTACTGATATGTGATGCTGATCAATATGTGTCATCCCCATGCTGGGCCAGTAATCAAAGAGCCTGAATCCTCACCACTGAAACTGGAGAGGGATGTGCACTTGGAATACAAATGGATACACTCAGTATTTCCAGATGCAGACCTCTCTGCATCAAGTACAATTTCCCTTAAGAGCACAAGGCAACACACTTAGCCAGAGGTCTGGATGTCTCCATATCTGTCTTCCCCAGTAAGACTCCCCACTGCCACAGCTCTAGGGTTAGGTCCTCAGCTGAGTGTCCAAGCCAAGTCCTCCAGCACCCTCTCTGTAAACCCAGTGTTTTGTGCCCCTGCCCCAAGTAGCTGACGCACACACACACACACACACACACACACACACACACACACACACACACACACACACACACACACACCTGGGAAAGGCTGACACAGATTTACCTGCTGTGACCCTTTCTGCCCAAAGTATAAGGTAGTTATCACTGCTACCAAGCAATTCACAATCAGCTACTCTATGGCCCTTAACAAAGGGTATCCAATTATACTGTGTAATATTAACACTAATACAAATGGTAGTAGTTCATCAAGACAGCTAGGCCTTCTGGAGTGGCCCACACAGTGTCACCAAATAAATATAAGCACTCTCAAAGGTTAGATACTTTCTACAAGGACCAGCCACAAAAACAGTTTAAATATATGTAATAATAAATAACAAAAGAGCATGATGATACTGACTATATAGTTATAGTAAACCACAGAGTTCAAATCACAGAAAATATTGAAAATAACATTGATGGACAGACTCATACAAATAAAGAAAAAACAGTCTCTGAACTAAGCTTCACTATATGCCTGACTGAATCTAAGATAATTACTGTTCCTTAGTTAAGTTACTTACTACCAAAAGGCAAGATGCTGGGGGTGAGGGTCTTTCGAGTCAGGGTTCCCAAAACAGAATACTCAATATGCTGAGATTTCTCTTTTTAATATCTAAAATATAATTTCCAAGAGGGTTGCCAGAATGGCCTCATCTGGTCACCTGACTCTAAGTTCTCACAGTATTCCCATTTGAAGCTAAGACAGAAATTTAGCACAAATGGCCACAATACATATACAAATGTTTATGGCAGTGCTTGGGGCCTCCCCTCTTTTCACTGAGCTAATGAACAAAGGCTCTTTCCCAGACCCATCATCTCTGGTCCTATTCAGCAGAGTAGGGTGCAATTGTAATGGCTTAACAGCTTATTTATATTTCCCTTATTTTTCTTAAAGTTAACCTTTGCTGTCCCTGTGTCCTCTGTTAAAACATATGCATTTAATTAAGTTACAGTAATACATATAGATTTCTTTTCATTTCAGCAGGGTGCACTGTTGATACATTTTAACACAAGCAAACCTCACTAATACATTTTCAGCACAGGCATCTGTACAAATCAGTTTGATATACAAATGACACAAAGTTCTAATAAATTTATAACACAGGCATCTTCTATAAATTAGTTTGATGTTCCAATGAAATATCATTCTTTACAAAACTCCAGCTGTTATGCTGGCACTTTCCCATATCACGGATATGGAATTTTGTACTGTGGGCAGAACAAAAAGTCTAAGCTGGAAATTAATAATATTCCAGGAAGAAGACATGCTCTGTGCAACGAGAAGCCATTAAGTTACTCTCCTTATAATACTTTTTTCCATTGACAAGCTGAGGAATTCCATTTAAGTAACATTTTTTGAAAGCATTCAGACATTTAAATAATATATCATATCACAATTCTATACAATGAAATGTTTTCTTCTACTATGTTACTCTGAAAAGTAATAAGGCTGTTTAAGGTTTCATTGACTCTAATCCAGTAGTTTTAGCTATTATGTCTTGGAATTGTTTACCCAAAAATCCATTTACTTAGTCAAGGCTCAGCTTGTGAATGCCCATTTGGCTGAGTAATGGAGAACAGAAAACAAGCCATCCCAACTACCATAATGTACCCGAAGGTTATGCAGTTGTAGAAATAATTAAATTACTTAGTGCAAAAGGTACAATCTGTGTCTGGTTGTGTGAGAGAGAAAACCCACACATAAAAAAAATGCCAGCTGGTTTCCCATCCAGTCTTCTGGCCTCATTCAAATGGAATTTGATAAGCTATGTGGTCTACCTACATTACTAATTACAACTCTTCTGTATCCATAGGCAGGGGTCCCACATTTTAAAACAAAAACAAGAAAGAAAAATAGGCAATCAGATAAAAAAAATTGTATTAATCCTCTAGCATCTTGGCACAAGCCTCAGACAAAGACTAAGATGACTTCCCCGATTAGTTTAGCAGAAGCATATCAGTGTCATGCAGAAATGAAAATCAAGCCAGAAATAGAAAAAAGTCAGGCAGCAACTGAATGCGCCAAAAAACAAAAGTAAGAATATAAGGTGAAGGATCAGATGAGAAGGCAAGAAATGTGCAAAATGCATACATATATTTGTAAATAGAGACAACTCCTGGAACAACCTAATTTTAATCAGGATCAAGAGTGAATTTAAACCAAAAGGTTAATATTGGTGGCCCAATATAGTGGACTACATACATGCTGGTTTACAAAGTCCATTGAACATGTTGGAGTAACAAACAAGTGAAAATGTTATAAAACATAATTGGAAACAGTCGCACATCTTGTAGCTGGGAGTGATATACTAATGGCAGAGGGACTGTATACTGAAAGGCATAATAATGTGGCAAGACTGCTGCATTGGAGATTGTGCAAACATTATAATATTGAAGTAGCTGAGAAGCACTGGAAACATGAGCCACAAAGCATTATAGAAAATGATGAAATTCACATGGGATCACTCATTACCAGCAGTTCAAAAAATAAATGCTAGAAAACCACATATAGTTATCTATGAAAAGAAGACAAAGGTAGCACTTATCATTGAAACTGCTGCACCCAGTGATTACAGCGTCTTATGTACAGAGAGACACAAAGTCACAACATACCAGGATTTGCAGGCATAAATAAGGGCAGTGTAGAAGAAGGATGCTCAGACTGTTCAAATAGTACTAGGAGCAAGGGGTCCATAAAAAAGAATTTGCAGTCACATTTAGATATGTTAGTGATGCATGCAACTCCATATGAGTTGCAGAAGGAGTCAGTTCTGGGAACATTGCAGGTGCTGTGAAGAGCACTTTTGGCTAACATCAAAGATTGAACGAATACTAATTTCATGAATTTTAATAATACTTTGACTTAGAAATGTGGTCCATTCTCACCATGGTATTAGAAAACCAAATGACTTGGAGAAATTAAAGCGAGGATAAAATAAATAGCCTCATGTGAAGAACCAGTCCAGTTTGCCACCTTGACATCTTTAGTTTCATCTCCCATCTCAGTCTCACTACTGATATTACTGCTGGGATCCAGTACAACTTTTCGGTCTCACCAGTTCTGGAACAAAATGCCTCACTAGTTTTTAACAGCTCTCATTTTTTTCAGCTAAGTGGCTGGGGCTGTAGTGCCACAAATATACAAAACTGTCTGGCCACAGCCCCTCAAGAAACCAGCAGATGTCACCCAAATCATTCCTAATTAAAGGATTTTTATCCACTATTTGATAGCAATTCTTCTGCCCTGGCCATCTCCCTATTAAGAACTGGGAGTAAAGTTTATTGTTTATTTACAGGTGTGAGTATATTAATCTCATTTTCTTAAGGCTTTGACATTTTCAACAGCACACTTGTCAATGGGCTATCACACTGTGGATTAAAGCAACCAGCAGTGGGGATGGTTTACCATCCATCTTGAAAAGAATAGTTAAGAAGTCGCATATGAATCAGCTATAGATCTACTGACTCTGGTGATAACTTTTGAGGTTCCATAGGAGTCGGTGCTTGTTCCCTTACTATTTTTGTGCACCTTAATGAAATGGGAGATAGTGTGGCATACAGATGACTGCTCATGACTAAGTTCAGGAAATACCACTGTGAAGACTGGTAGAGATGGGTGAAGGCTGCCAGCCTAGTCAAATAGAATTTGGTACATAATTCTATCATTTGTAAATATGAATGTGAATCACAGGCTTGTTGTCTTAAATGTAAAAAAATACTGTTACATGTGAAACTGGAAATAAATGTGACAACAGCGTACTCTACTGACCAAAGTAAAGCCTGTGGTGACCCTTTCAAGTAGACAGTAGTGCCAAAAAGTCCAGATGAAAAAAAATCTTTCTATTGTTTTAACCAAGAGTTAAATTGCTAGACTTAAACATGCAAATGCATTTTTATTGCCCTGTTCCTGACCAGCTGCAAGATAACAAAAGGGAAATGTTAAGAATGTAAATGTAGTTAATGTGTCAGCCTGGGAACACCAGGAAAGTGTAAAAGATTATGTAATGTTTTAGCAGAACTGCAGTTTCAATTTAAACAGTGAGAATCAGAGATTACTGAACATTTTAGGCTTGATATCCAACTCAGCACTGCCTTATGCTCTCTCTATGTACGTAAGTTATTTTAGAAGCGTGTTTTCTTGTAGAAATAGCTAAAGATTAGACAGTGTTTTTCTGTGATATCAGAACTGTACTACTGATTTATTTTAAGTATTTCTGTGTGATCTCTGAACTCTTTTGACTAGCACTGTGTAGTAGAAAGTATTGTCTTGTGGTTTTAATTATTTATTATTAAATACTTTAAACCCTTTTAATTGTGGCTGGTTTGTGTAGAGATAAGTTCTAGAGTACATTGCATATTTCTAGAGTTTATTGTACAAGGCCACTCCAATAGTTTTAACCCTGGGCTATGCTACTGATTGGATAATAATATTGCACATTAATAATTGGACACCCTTTTAAGGGCTTTTGGGTAGCTGAAAAATATTAGCTGGGTGGTGGCAAGTGGTACTACCATATAGTCTGGGTAAAGGGGGCACAGCTGGAGAACCTGTGCCAGCCTTCCTCAGAAGTGTCTGTGTGGTTGTATAACCTCTTATCTCAAAGTGTGTGTGTGTCAGCTACTTGGGCAGGGACATGAAATCTAGTTGGACAGAGAGGATGCTGGAGATTTTAGCTTGCCCAGCTAGGCTGAGATCTGGACCCTATAGCTGTGCCAGTGGGGAGTATTATTGGGGACCTGGGGAGCAAGGGAGTGACCAGCTCTGGACTGACTGTGATCTCTGTGTGCTCTTAAGGGAAATTGCACTTTACTGTGTATATTTGTTATCCTTTTCCCATATATGAGACTCCCTCTCTGGTGTTAGTGGTGAGGATTGAAGCTCCTTGATTGCTGGGCCAGGGCACAGGTGTCACATTTTAATTGGTGGCAGTGGTTGGGATATCCTCACATATTAATTGTTTGGCAGCGGTGGGATATCCACATCACATATTAATTAGTTGGCAAATACTAATTGGCTTGTAGTGGTCTGGGTAGAGTGACTCCTGTAGTTTGTGTACAGTGAGCTTTGAAGGTGTTTTGTACTCTAAAACAGCCACACAGTGAACAGATCACAATTGTTTTATTTCTTTTGTTAGCTTAGTTAGTCAGGGTGAGCAGGCAGCATGTCAGCAGAGGAGTATGGAAAGCTGACGAGGAGCCAGCTGGTGGAGATGTGCCAGGATAGGGGACTGGTGCATGGAAACCTGACTAAGGCAGACCTGATTGCAGCCTTGGTTACAGCTGCATCAGAAAACAGCAACCAGGAGGACAATCAGACTGGCAGTAGAGATATAATTCCCTCGAAGAATGGACAGTTCAATCTTTCTGCAGTGGACTAAAAATCCAGCTGGAGCTAAAAAGACTTCAGTTGGTTGCCAGGTGTTTGGAAATAGAAGCAGTTGGGAGACTGAGGAGTCTACAGGCTGAGGAGAATGACAACCTGTTACATCTGGAAGCTGAGGAAAAGAAACGGCAAAGGTAGCATGAGAAGGAGATGCTGACTCTTCGCCAGAGTCATGGATGTAATGGGGAAGGGAGTAACTGGAGCCCAGAAGCACAAAAGGTCAGTAAATTTCTTCCGCGGTTTAAAGAGGGGGATAATTTTGATAGTTTCAGTCATATGTTTGAGAGGGTATGTAAATAGTATGAAGTTAACTAATGGCTCTGGGTACGGTTCCTGACCCCCTTACTCCATGGTAAAACTATAACTGCATTAACTAAAATGTCTGACATTGCATGTTTTGATTATGCTGTAAAGAAATGTCTTTTAGAACTGTTTAAGTGAACACCTGAAACGTATAGGAAAACATTTTGTGAGCATAGACGCAAGGCAGATGAAAGTGTGTGTTGAATATGTTGCTGAATTGATCACTTATTTCCATAGATGGGTTAGTGGATGTCAGGTCACCACTTTTGAAGGGCTGGCAGACCTTTTGGTGAGGGAACAAGCCATTAGCACTTTGCCTGAGGACATGAGGATCTGGTTAGCTGATAGACAATGTGCTACTTCAGATGAGTTGGGGAAGAAGGGAGACCTATACCTGGCAAGCAGGGCATCCCTGCACAGGAAGTAGACCCCCAGTACTGTTCATGGATCTAATGGAACCCATGGTGGGCAGAACAGACTGCCGCAATAGAATCTGCCAGTAGCAGGGGAAGCCACTAGTCCAGGTACATAGCCAGGAGCTAGGGTTAAATGTTTTGAATGCAACCAGTGGGGCCATGTGGCATACAGGTGTCCATGGAGGCAAGGTGGGGAACCAAAGGTGAGGGAGCCAGTAAGTGGGAAAGACAAAATGCCAATAGTAAGTTGTCTTGAGACAACAGGGCTACTAAACTACCATCCTGCAGATGTCCTGAGAGGGAAGGATTTGGATGAGGCAGTACCATGTGCTTATGTAGTTACACGTGGTCAGGCTAAGAGACATGCATCTGGGTCTGCTAGCCTGGGGGAGAACCAGACAGACTATATACTTGCAACCAGGACTGGTGAGGTGGTTACTTCAGGAAGGGAGCTACTCTGTAGCAGTGAGACTGAATGTGAGCCCCATCTGCTTGTGGGTACTGATATTCCCTTGGACAGAGTGACTGCAAAGGTAAAGGTGAGTAGTAGTACCCAGGCTGACAGGGAGGCACCAATGTCAGAGGATGCCAGACTTCCTGTGGAAGGGGAGCTGGGAAGGTTTACAAGGAGAGAGTTGAGACAGGCTCAGCTCTCAGACCCTACATTGCAAGGCCTAAGGCAGGTAGCTAGGGAGGCACTTGATTCTCAAGGAAAGGGGAATCTGTATACTGGGACAAAGGGTTACTATACAGAGAGTGGACCCTGAGGGAGGGCTAGAAGGTGAGAGAGTACAGCAGTTGGTAGTGCCTAGAGCCTACCATCTGGCGCGTCTAGCCATAGCCCATGATATTCCCTTTTCAGGTCATATGGGCATAAAACACACAAAGAGGCATTTGCAGTGGATTGCAGGAGGAGTCTGAGGGAGATCTGGGGACTGATCTCCTCATTGAGGCTCAGGCTAACACCTCAGTAGAAGGGGGTAACAATGTCCCAGCAGCTATCTCCTACCCAGGTTCGAGAAATCCAAGCAGTGTTGCAGGAATTTGGGGACGTGTTCACTGAGAAACTAGGGTGCACCCACCTAGTGCAGCACCAGGTGAATACAGGACCCCAAAGGCATATTAGGCAGGCCCCTTATAGGGTACCTGAGAGAGTCAGACAGACCTTGATGGAGGAGGTACAGGATATGTTGGAACTAGGGGTGATTCAAGAGTCCAACAGTCCCTGGGCCTCCCCAGTGGTGCTGGTGCCATAGAAGGATGGCAGCACTAGGTTATGTGTGGAATACAGGAAATTAAATAGTCACACAGAGTTGGATGCTTATCCCATGCTTAGGACAGATGAGGCCCTAGAGCAGCTGGGTGGGGTTATGTATCTTACAACCATTGATCTTACCAAGGGGTACTGACAGGTGCCCTTGACTCCCAGTGCTAGAGAGAAGTCAGCCTTTGTGACTCCTTTTGGCTTGTATGAGTTCACAAAGATTCCCTTTGGGATGAAGAGTGCCCCAACGACATTCCAGAGGCTGGTAGATAATATCCTAGCAGGAGCCGGAGAGTTTGCCTTTGCTTACCTAACAGCCATTCCTGGCCAGAGCACCTTCAGCATGTCAAGGAGGTGCTGGGCAGACTACAGAAGGCAGAGTTGACCATTAAGCCGAGCAAATGTCAGGTGGATATGGCAGAGGTCTCCTACCTAGGACATAGAGTGGGGAGTGGTAAGATAAGGCCAGAACTTGCCAAAGTGGAAGCCATTCAGGCATGGCCTGCGCCTGTTACTAAAAAGCAGGTGAGGGCATTCTTAGGGGGAGCAGGATACTACAGAAAGTTCATCCCCAGTTATAGTACCATAGCTGCTCTCCTCACAGACCTGACAAGGAAGAACAGGCCAGATAAGGTAGTGTGGACCTCAGCATGGGAGCAGGCATTCCAGAAGCTTAAAAAAGCTTTGGGAGGACCCCCTGTGTTAGCCAGTCCAGATTACAGCAAATAATTTGTTGCGCAGGTGGATGCTTCAAACCATGGGGTGGGGGCTGTACTTAGCAACATTTCTTCAGAGGAGAAAGAGCACCCAGTGGTTTATCTTAGTCATAGGCTCCAACCCAGGGAGGAATGTTATGCAGCTGTAGAAAAGGAATTTCTAGCCATAGTGTGGGCACTGCAGAAACTTCAGCCTTATCTGTATGGAAGGAAATTCACTATTATGACAGATCCCTCTAACATGGTTAAACAAAACAAACCAGCAAAATGCCAAGTTGCTGTAGCCTAGGGTTGCAAGCATATGATATGTCAGTGCAGCAGTGGGAGGTAGCAATGCCAATGCAGATGGGCTCTCAAGACAAGGAATGGGGTAGGTATACTCAGATAGACCTGACCCTCTCAAGCAGCGTTTCTCAAGGGTCACTTGAAAAACTAGCTTGAGTTCTCTGGGGGCGGGGGGGGGGGTGAAGGCTAATAGAGATGGGTGAAGGTTGCCAGCCTAGTCAAATAGAATTTGGCACATAGTTCTATCATTTTTTAAATATGAATGTGAATCACAGGCTTGTTGTCTTAAATGTAAAGAAATACTCTTACATGTGGAACTGGAAATAAATGTGACAACAGTGCGCTCTACTGACCAAAGTAAAGCCTGTGGTGGCCCTTTCAAGAAGACAGTGGTGCCGAAAAGTCTAGATGAAGAAATTCTTTCTATTGTTTCAATCAAGGGTTAAATTGCTAGACTTAAACATGCAAATGTATTTTTAATGCTCTGTTCCTGACCAGCTGCAAGATAACAAAAGGGAGATGTTAAGAATGTAAATGTACTTAATGTGTCAGCCTGGGAACACTAGGAAAGTGTAAAAGGTTATGCAATGTTTTAGCAGAACTGCAGTTTCAATTTAAACAATGAGAACCAGAGATTATTGAGCATTTTAGTCTTGATATCCAACTCAGCACTGCCTTATGATCTCTTTATGTAAGTAAGTTATTTTAGAAGTGTGTTTTCTTGTAGAAATAGCTAGGACTATAAAGATTAGACTGTTTTTCTGTGATGTCAGAACTGTACTACTGATTTATTTTAAGTATTTCTGTATGATCTCTGAACTCGTTTGACTAGCATTTGGTAGTAGAAAGTATTGTATTGTGGTTTTAATTATTTGTTATTAAATATTTAAAATATTTTAAAACCTTTTAATTGTGGCTGGTTTGTGTAGAGATAAATTAAGCTCTAGAGTACATTGCATATTTATAGAGTTTATTGTACAAGGCCACTCCAACAGGTTTAAAGCTGGGCTATACTACCGATTGGATAATAATATTGCACAGTAATAACTGGACACCATTTTAAGGGCCTTTGGGTAGCTGATAAATATTAGCTGGGTGGTGGCAAGTGTTACTACCATATAGTCCGGGTAAAAGGGGCACAGCTGGAGAACATGTGCCAGCCTTCCCCAGAAGTGTCTGTGTGGTTGTATAACCTCTTATCTCAAAGTGTGTGTGTGTGTGTGTGTGTGTGTCAGCTACTTGGGCAGGGACACGAAGCACTGGTTGGACAGAGAGGGTGCTGGAGATTTTACCTTGCCCAGCTAGGCTGAGATCTGGACCCTATAGCTGTGCCAGTGGGGAGTCTTATTGTGTACCTGGGGAGCAAGGGAGTGACTAGCCCTTGACTGACTGTGATCTCTGTGTGCTCTTAAGGGAAATTGTACTTTACTGTGTGTGTGTTTGTTATCCTTTCCTCATATATGAGACACCCTCTCTGGTGTTAGTGGTGAGGATTGAGGCTTTTTGATTGATGGGCCAGGGCACGGGCATCACAACCACCAGTAAAGAGACAAATAAATTCCAAACTTAATTTTTTTTTTAACCCAGAACCTGGTTAGCTGATCCTAGCTTTATAGATGGTTCCATTTAAGACTAAGTATATTTGTTATGAGTCCATGTTGTTTTATCAAAATTTAAAAACTTTGAAACCCGCATGTCAGAGACTACAACAAAATCACTAAACCTAAACAAAAAGCTTCACCTTTACATTTTTGCTGGAGGGTCCCCCACACCCCCTGCTACTTAAATGTACAAACTCCAAGATCGCAGTACAGTGAAGAAAACAGAAAATCTACCATTCCATGCTATAAGTAATCTCAATTCAGTGTTTGAAGCTTCATAACTTTGATCATATGGTCTCGGCCATATGGGTTTCAAAGTTTTGAAATTTCAATAAAACAAGGTAGACCTATTTATTCCAACACAGCCAATATTATTTCACCATATGTGATTCTGTCAAACTCACAGCAGCTGGCAGAAACATTATACAAACTGTTCGCATCACTAAATACTATGGGAGTACAACTTGAGAATTATGAGATTTTCAAGGTCAAAAAAGCCTTAAACCAAAACCTCAGCTGCTTTTATTGCGTTAAGTAGTATCATGACAACTCAATGAAGAAGCAATGGCTAAAGTCTTGATGTTGCCAAAACTTTGGTACAAATCACTCCAGTACACAAATCTAACTTGAATCACTACTACACTTGTGCTCTTAGTTATGTAGCAGTCATACCTTTCAACTGTCCAGATTTGTGCTTCATATTTTTGGTCTGTTATTCATAAAATTTGTGATTTTCTGGCAAATCACTGAGGATTGAAGTCACTAACTAATGACACACATTTGACTTTCAGACTTTATATACTTCAGAAAATGCATGCTAACACAAAGCCTATTCTAGCTACTTTTTAAGAGCAGTACTTACAATATGTCCCTATTTTTAGCCCTTTGCCCCCATTATTTTAGACATTGTCCAGATTTTTTGTGCTAATAGGCTGAGAGGTATGTATGCAGCTAGGGTAAATAATAAGGAAATATCAAAATAACTTTCTGAAGCAGATAAAATGACAGTGAGATGGATGGCTTGAGCTACACTACACCATTAAGCTTAACTATCCTCTATTTGGGCATTAGACATTATATGGATTTAGATGGCCTACATATATGCACATTTGTGTTTCTGGTATAACTCCATCACACCCACCTACCCCAATTCTTGGAAACTACTATGAAGGTCATTAGCAGCTAAAACAACATGGTAAAGGACTCATTTTTACTTAGCCATCTGTGTAATTGAACTCTGTTACAGATGCTGCTACACAACCCATCTTCATGCAGAACACAAAGGGGTAGTATTAAAAGTAGTATGACTGCAGCTGCAAGGTGACCTACCTGTCCAACTGACTACCAAGAATCAATGAAGCATATTTACTTCCACTGTGTATGTGCATACATTATGAAATAGATTAACCATTGCCTTCCTCCCTCCTCCCCCGGCATTAATTCATTGCAGCATTCGCACTGAATGAACTGTACTCACTGTATACATTGACTGCATACAGTATTGCTTGATTTATTTATACATTTTTATCACATTAGATATGCTGCTGCATTGTAAATTGTAAATCTTTTTGTTTGCTATTTGAGCATTTGGTGATTGTTGGTGTTTTTATCCTCATAATTTCATTTACCCACTACAGTAAACTCTCAGTTAACCGGAAACATGGGTTTTGGTAGATGACGGATAACTGTAGTTTCTGGTTGCTTGAGAGTTACTATTAAAAACAGTCCTAACTAATACTGTACCCTATAGTATTTGTTTGGTTTGACTTGTTCTCAGGTTGGAGAGAGAGGGAATTTATTCCTATCTTCCCTTTTAAAACATTAAACTCTAAAAACATACGGCATGTTTCCATGGGGGGAAAACAGAAAGTGGAACACATGAAAATTTTAATGTATTTCTTCGATATTTTTTTCCTGGTTGCTTGAGAGTGCCGATTGCTTGAGTTGTGGTTAACTGAGAGTTTACTGTACATACTTTCAGTTTCATTGCAGTTACATTCAGTATTTAGCCCATTTCCAGCTGGTGGTGATTTTTACCTCCCATCTTGATTCCAAATAGTTAATATGACAGACATTACTGTAATCCTGTCACCCATCAGATCTCAACGAATAAATATCTCCTTAATTAAGAAAACTGCCATATGGACATTATATGACAGGAACTGCAAATTGCTCACTTAAAATTCTATTGCTTTAAGGCAAACCAATACCATAGTTCTGAAAGAAGCACTTGATTCTTTTTGAAATTTATCTCACACAAAGTCTTGCTTTAGTCTGAAGAAGTTCGGAAATTGGATGGAAGTACTTATAATTTCAGTGCCTGCTTTTTTTTTTTTTTCTGAAAGTGTTACACATACATTCAGAAGTTGTTTAAATGGGAGTTTGTTTTTTTGTTTTTTTCTTTAGCTGGCTTTTGAGATGACTAACCAAACTTCAGTCCTCCAAGACAGTGTCACTTTCATCGTTACCATCTGTTCAGTTTCTGATGATATTATTCATGATACACAGAGGAACAGCTTCCACATATGCTACTGGTGTTGAGGATATTCTGAAGATACCTCCATGGCCATTTATTGATATTGGACAGGGAAAACAATTTAAGATTTGCCAAAGAGTTCAGTAGTTCATTCTCCACACAAGATGCTACATGTCCCTGAAAAGAACCTAAGAAAGTACTAGATATTATAGTCAAACCATATATATATATATATATATATATATATATATATACAGGCAAGTCTAACACACAAAAAGGTCCCCAGAGGCCTCAGGATTAGTTAACACTCTGCAAGACTAAACAGAGATGGTGACCTGCTAGTTTTATGTCCTGACACAGAATCAATCTGCCTTGAATGTTACTGCAAAAACAGTCACACAACACCTGGTACGTTATTATTCTGCACTTACTGTATGCAACAGAGTGTGCTACTGCTCATTAAAGAGCTCTGTTTTGTGCAGTGGTAATTTTGCATCTGAAATAAGTCTTTCTGCTTTCTCCCTGTTGAGAAAAGGAGCTACTGTTCCTGAAAAGTCTTACCACTGGTTATGTAGCAGTACAAACATTTTACTGGCTTGTGCATTCTTTTGGTTCATTTTAAACGTGTTTGTGAATGCCACCATCCTATAGTGATGGTCTGTGACATGACCAACCTGCCTCAAATTTTACTGCCAGATTTATCTTCAAAAATAGTGAGACAATACTTCATAAGTTACCTTCTCTACACTTATTTCATACAATTAGTGAGCTATTGCTGATTTAGTTCTGTTTTATTCTGTGGTAATCTTGCATCTAAAATAGGTCCAGCTGTCTCCATCTGATAAGAGAATGGATTACTTCTGCTATTGTTTCTAGATTGTATTACTATTGGATATATACATTTCATACTTTTCTATTGGCCTTTGTGTTCTTGTAGCCTGCTTTAAGCTTGTGTTTGTGACTGTTACCACTGAATTGTACTAAACAGCAGTACAACCAGCCTGTCTTGAACTCTGCTTCTGGAACAGTCCCACAACATCTGGAAAATGTGCTTGACACAGCAGGTTTTCAAAATATAAAACACAGTACCATAGTGCAAAAGATAATAGTAAGTACTCATCTTAGTAACTAACCTAGTCTTCCCAACTCCTATTCTCTGGGGTAGTATAACCTAATGATTGCCTGCATCTTGGTGCATGTAGTGTCAGTTTGCAAGGCCTTCTGTCAGCTTGAATTTGGCTTTGGCAGTTGTTGCTGTTTGCTTTGGATTTCACCACTGTGGCTGATTGGTTGTTATCATGCTACACTGTATCTTTTCTGTGGTGGTTTGTTATCTGCTATGCTGGTCTGCAGCCTTGCTATGATAATATTATCCCATTCTTCTACAGCCTTGCTACGACAGTGTTATCCTATTCTGCTACAACCTTGCTGCTATACTGTTATCCTATTCTGCTACAGCCTTGCTACAACAGTATCATCCTATTCTGCTACAGGCTTGCTAGGTTAGTGTCATCCTATTCTGCTACAGCCTTGATATGTTAGTGTCACCCTATTCTGCTACAGTCTTGTTATGATGGTGTCAAACTGTTCTAAAGCCTTGCTACGATAGTATCATCCAATTCTGTTACACTGCATCTTTGCTTGTTAGCTGTCCTACTATATCCTGGGATATTATCACACACACTGTTACATCACTTCTACATTTCTAAACTGTGTTTATTACTAGGGCAATTGGACTTTCAATAGATGCCTCAAAGATTGAGTTTTGCCACACTTGTCTATACTTGTCTATAGTACCCAATGTCTCTTGCAACATTTTGCCTAATGTATAATCCACCACACAGAATCTTGTGTCATTTTGTCTGTTGTATTAAGCACAACATGAAGTCTTAGAGAAAGTTGTATCTGTGGTGTTTGGATTCTATGGTGCTGTGACATCTGTGTTTGCTGCCCAGTCGTACAGTTATAATTGATACTGCACTAATCAGGTACTGTAATATTCCTACTAACTGCTGGGGTCCATTCATGTAAGACTGGTTTATTGTAATATTCCTATATGTCTTTTCCTGCTGTTTAATTGATCCATATAATTCTGTACTGCACTATGATGTACAATATTAAAATGTACTGTATTGAACTATTGTAAATATTAATGTATTGTGAAGGCATTTGACTGTTTAGCAATGTACTGTAAATGTTTTCATTTTATTTATTTGTTTGTTTATGTGTTTATTTACTTGTTTATTTGCATGTGTTTACTGAGGTAGTGCACTGATCAGTATTGACCAATTTCAGGCTCATCCCAGGTGAAATACAAAATATTTCATAAATTAAAAAAAGACAGAAAAGTAAACAATCACAGAGTAGTTCAGATTAATTACATAGAAAAGTTGCATATATGCATTCTAATGAGCAAGCATAGTGTGATATAAAATATATACATTAATTTCTAAAGCTGGTCAACTCTCAGTAATTTTGTGAGAGAAGTCGAAAGGAGAAGGGAATGGTATGTTAGATGATATGTCCTGTGTTGATTAAGAGCATTTGGCTTGGATGAAATGGTGATTTTTTTTTGAGCTGCGTTCTGAGTTTGGAGTAAGTGTTGATTTTCTTTAGGTCAATGAGGAGAGCTTGCCAAAGAGTAGGTGCCTGGGAAACCAATGTATATGCAATGCTGTGGAGTTTGGTTCCATGGGTAAATTTAGATAATGTATTCCTCCTAATGCCTCTAGATCATCCATGTGTCCTCATTCTGTTTCTCTCCCATCTGTTGTCAGATGTCTAGCACTAGGCACACTGAGGCAGTGTATAAATTGCCATTTGTTCATGGACGGCCATTTTATATAACCATAGCATGAATTCACACGTGACAGGTGCAGATACTTTCTTGCAACTTGAGTGAAACATCTCACATAAACAGGGTGTCAGTAACCATACTAACATCGTGCCTACATATTGATAGATGGACATAAAACCTTCCTGTGCTGAGGCACTGCACAAATCACTTCCAAAACCACATAGGCCTCCTAGCTCTGACACCACACATATATACATAGCAGCCAAACCTGAGCAGTACACTGCCACTCCTACCATACCACATAGTGCTACCACAAAAGAGACACCACGGAGGTCTGACCAAGCACTTTTGGTTACAAGAGTAGTCAGGCTTGTCTTCTACCCCTGGACTTGTTCTGATATCACTGGGGCCAGTCCTGCATCCTAAGGGCATCTTGTGGGTTCATCCTTCTCCAGTTGTGTGTGTGTGTATATATGTGTGTATATATAAATATATATATTTTCCCAGACATACACACATACATCTACACCAATACACACATTACACACATATGAATACATATTGGCTACAATTCAGAAAGTTTTACTTAGAAGGGGATGCTTTAACAAGTCATTTTCCTTCTTGCGGTAAGCATTTCCAACTATTATGCTGCCCTACCACTGAGGTTTCCTAATAGCAGGGTATCGGCACTGAAGGTAGTCTCCCAGACAGAGCAGCACACTAATGTGGAAAACTAGGAAGTGGCTAAAGCTAATTAGCCATGTGATCTCCTCTAGAAATGCAAGCAGCTCCAGATTTATGCTGGTCACTCAGCAGCATAAAATTTCACTTTTGGTGGGAAAAGGGAAAATTGTCCAAAAGTGGCAGTCACCTATTCACTCCCATGGAAGCAGTCATAGTACAGCTAAGTTCAGTGAAGATCCTTGGAGGGTATTAGTGTGAATATGTGTCTGAGCATGTGTGTTTGTGACTGTATGAACATGAATGAAATTGCATGAATACATAGGCTTGTGTGCATATCTCTCTCTCTCTCTATATATATATATATATATATATATGTATATATATATATATATATATATATATATATATATATATACACATTATATATATATATATATATATATATATATATATAGAGAGAGAGAGAGAGAGAAAGAGAGAGAGGTGTCAGCGTAGATAGGACAGGGCAAGAGGGGCGACTACCCCAGGTTCAAGGTGTTGTGGAAGGCATGATCACCTGATCCCAATTCTTGAATGCAATAGCGTCTTTTAAAAGACAGAATTGCATTTGGAGTCAAATCTGAGTGCTTTAGCTCTCCATGTGTGGTGTAAACTGCAACAACTACTTGCAACATTGCAGCAAGCAATTTGCTACAGTTGAAAAGTAAAAAAAAATGTATTTTTGTTTTGTTTTTAAACTAAAATCTGGGCACTATAGCACCTCTTGCAGGTAGGGTATAAACTGTAGAACTATTTGGATATATTTGTAGCAAGCAGTTTGCTACAGTATATAAGATGATTTTTTTTTAACTATAACAATGAGCATCTTAGCACTCCTCACAGGCAGAGTATGTACTTTAGCAACTGTTTGCTATATTTGCAGCAAAGCAGTTTGCTATAGTAGTTTAAAAGAAGAAATTAATATATTTTTTATTTTAATAAAACTTATTCAAGCAATGTTGGGAAAGGGCACAGAAACTGGACCTGAATGGCTGGCTGTGGGGCAGGTTATTGTGCATTTGACCCATCTGGCCACCTGGATGGTGTGTGCCAGTAGAAGAAATAGCTGTTTTCCTTTTTTTTTTTTGCTCTTCAATGGAAGACCTGGTCGGGAGGGGGGGGGGGGCTTGGATCTGTAATAAGCCAATCGCAATGTAGCAACATGCAGAGCATTGGTTCAGCCAGGTATGTTTCTGGTGTGTGTGTGTGTGTGTGTGTGTGTGTGTGTGTGTGTGTGTGTGTGTGTGTGTGTGTGTGTGTGTGTGTGTGTGTGTGTGTGTGTGTGTGTGTGTGTGTGTGTGTGTGTGTGGGTGTGTGTGTATGTGCTTGTGTCTGTCTCTCTGTGAGAAACTGAACTGATGAGGTTTATGTTACTGTGAACAACTGTGGGAGAGGAGCTTGTTAGTTGTGTGTGCATGTGTGTGTGTTTGTGTGTGTGAGTGTATGAGGGTGCCTTTGCCAATGTGATGCATGATCTGCTAGGGGGAACACTGCTGTCGTCAGGTCTGACACTGTTAGTATTAGCTAGAGTGTGATTCAGAAACATGCTAAAGAGCCAATAAGGAAGTCACAAAATATATAAAGGGCCTTATGGAATATTTCATATTAAATCAGGTTGAAGCAAAATAGAAGTAATCAAAAGTCAAGACACAAATCACAAATTACACCATGTTTCATTGTTTTCTAAGATCATTACATGTACTGTAAACATACCCTGTCATACCTCTCAACCTCTTACCACAAGAAATCTGGACAAAGACATAAATAATGGGAGGACAAAGGCCCAAAAATAGGGACAATTTTTAAATATCACTCTTACAAACTTAGAAAGTTGATAGAATAATAGGTTTTGCATTAGCATGAATTTTCTAAAGGGTATGAAGTCTAAATCTCAAATGTGTCTCATTATTTTCTTATTTTGTCCTCAAAAATTTGGTAATCATTTGGAAAAAAAAATCAGCATTTTATCAGCAACAAGTCAAAAATATTAAGCAAAAATCTAAACATTCTGCGAAAATCTGTACAGTTCAGAGGTGTGCCTGGAATTCATTAACATAGAACCCAGAGGTGTACAACCCTTGTGCACACTACAGTTTATACACTGGTGATTAGTGTAATTCATAGACATGAATCATGATACTGATCCCTGCTATATAAAGGTGTACGTCACTCTGTGAATTGTGTATAGGAGTGCACAGTACACTACTGTATGCAGCTTACCATTTAGTAATAGGTAGGATGCATAACAAATTTGTTCCATAACATTATGTTACAACTGAGAAAGGCTGTAGCCTATAAAGAGGGCTGTAGAATCACAGAACAGTAGTGAGGTATACCGAAATACAGATAGAAAAAACATTGTAGACAAAACAGTGGCAGCATGCAATGTGCAGATTGTCAAAGAAACTGGCTGGTCCTGGTGTACATATGAGAGTTTAGGGAAGAACTTACCAAAGTTTGGAATGTACACTAAAGACTGCTTTGTCATCTATAGGCAAATATGTGCCCTCTACATTCTCTCCTGCAGTCACATGCAGTACATATTTACAAAAATATGTAGCTCATTCCCTCTGCCTGTGGATGACAAAACGTTGTCATGTTAGGGGTGCTGGGAGGTGGGAAGGTGCTGTGAAAGCTTGCATTGGTCGAATATTATAAGCATCTCAGTATTGGTGCAGAACAAGTTAGTGTGTTGGCAGGTTTGCCTCTGCAGTAGGGAGCTTCATGGCTAATAAAGATTTTCCTTCCATGCAATGAAGGTGTTGAGTGGTGCTTTTGTTCTTTCTGCACTGGTGTGTTGTGTAGTACATTCTGCTAAACATTGTGTATACATGACAAGGGGGTTGCTACATTGACAAATGCAACATCATTGTGCAGATCATCCTTTTGTCAGGTAGGTCATGTCGTGGGGACTAATAAGTACTATATGAGTACTGGCTTTCTGAATGGAGTATGACTGGGGAATGGTTTACTTACTATAATGGACTGGGTGGCCAGTGGTTAATAGACCAAGATCATACATGCTGCTGTGTGTCATATGGCACCATTGTGTTGCAGTATTTGTGAATTAAAAGAGCTTTGTATGCAATTCTGTGATGCACAAAGCCCTTTGCTGACGCACATCCTCCTTAAGAATAAGACCCCCTCAAAACAGTTATAAGAAGGCTCACTAATGGTTGTACTTGGTTGAAAGAGTCTGACATCATGTTCTATCCTGGGCTATAAGTGTTGGCTGCAGTTGTTAGTGTTTTAACATATTCAATATCCAATGCAATATTTTCAAGAGAATTATGCATTTCAAATTTTATAGACAACCATTTAAAATCTAGCTCAAACAAGTGGTTAACGAATGTGGATATTGTGGCACCACTGAACTGCTGTTTAACAAGAACAAGAGGTGTGTTTCCTTTTTGTTTGCTTTTGGCAGCTGATGTTGCTTCGAGTCACCAAGTGAATGAAGAGTTGCTGAGTTTAAACACTGAAGAGGAGCTTGTTTGTCACTACAGGCAGCTGAATTATGTGTCTGGCAGCAGCTATTTTGATTGATAAATTCTACCTGGTGGCTAGTCATTGTTGAGCA
Organism: Protopterus annectens; assembly: GCF_019279795.1. Lineage (NCBI taxonomy): Eukaryota > Metazoa > Chordata > Ceratodontiformes > Protopteridae > Protopterus > Protopterus annectens. The sequence continues at coordinate 463,354,524 of NC_056739.1, forward strand.
AATACTGCCAAACAGGCCTGGCAAATTGGAAGCATAAAGCAGGAGGACTAAACAGATTTTTGTGAGCATTATTGCACAAAGGAAAAGAAGAAGAATGTGAAGGGAAATCCTACAGTCAGTGGTAAAAGGTTTCTGGGTCAGCTATGCCATCTACTTCCTATCTAACAGAATCGGAAGAACCTAATCTACAGGGAGGAGGGGGCTCTATGAAGATGCTGTGTGTTTATTAAAAAGAGTTGTGTGGCGAAACAAATAACTTCCAAAGAAGATTTTGTGAAGAATGTGAAGGGAGTGAAGGAAAGCATGTGAGCAGAATTTGGTTGCTTCTAAAATATCACCACTCTTTTTTTCCTATGTTGTTGCATTCTGCCATGGTTTATTGAACTTGGATTTGAAATTCTTTGAACCCCCCCTCCCCCACAGCCATAGTAGCTGCTTATAGTTTTTCCTCTTTTACATTGTTAGATAAAGTTCTTACATCTGGCATAGCTGGTACAGGTGAACTAGTTAGCTGTCTAGGATGCTGTACGGTTAGGGGACACTTAACCAATACTTATTTTTATCAGGCAAGAAAAGCAGTGTTTCTTTACTTTAGAAAAAATAAATGGATATATTTTGAAACCAAAGCTCAAATAAGCCACAATTGCTGCTCCCTAAGGGGGGAGTTCTCTATACCTAACAAATCAGTGTGCAAGCTTATTGCTTCAACCTGCCCACAATCACGAAGATTCACTGTCTCTACCATGAGTGTGACAGAAAAGAAAGCCTGAAAATTAAAACTGTAAAGCAGATGGTATGGCCTTTGTAGGAATTTTGGTGGTGGCATGAGGTAAGTTTTTACTTATTTTTTAATACTGACAAACAACCACATGTGGACAGTAAGTGGCTTTGCAGAACTGGCCTAGCGATTGTATATTGTGTGTAACAGAGTAGAAGTGCATTATTGTGGACCTTATTTCTTTTATTTATTTTCTTTTTAATTCTGCAATAGTTGGACATCAGAGATACATGTATACACAAAAGTAGCTACATTTATGGGTATATGGTCTGTATGTGCATATGAATATTTGAATATGCTGTCATTTTTTTCATTATCCTGGTTTTGTAGGGCCACTGTGATTTGTATGAAGCAAAACTGAATACTTTGGCTGCTGTTTGTGTGAAACAAATTTGAAATAATACTGTGGTTAATATTATTTTATCAAGATCAGACCTATGAGGGGTACCCAGTCAACAAAATGGCTATAAGTACTAGGTGCAGGAGGTGATGAAAGTAACTGATCGTTTGCACTTTGCTCAGTTTAAACAATTCTTTGATCTTGCTTTGCAAGACTAGTGTGCATTTGCCTGAAATACACTGGAATTATTTACTGTGGCTACCATGTGTTTGTGTAAAACAAACTGGAATCCATTACTGTACTCATCATCATTATTGCTGTTATTATTAATTAATTTATTTTACAACAATCATATATCTGAAGTGTATACAGTCATCATAATGGCTACTGTTGCTAGGTAAAGTGGCTGTCTGTGGATGAAAATCACTGTTATAATCAAGTTAAACAGTCATTAATCTGGCTTTACAGGACTAACATGCATTTGTTTTAAGCAAGTTGGAAAACTTTACTGTAGGCATTTTTTTATCACAAGCATCTGCGGTATACAAGTCAATAAAGTGATGATAATTGATTGGCACAAAGGATGTATATGATAAAAGTCACTTACCCTTGTTGTTGTTTGATTACTGATAAACAGTCATTGATCTTGAGTGACATGATCAGTGCATATAATGCACAGTATTTTCTCTAAAATAGGTTCATAAGTTGTTATTAGGCTAATCTCCACTAGGGCCTTTCCAATCTTAGTCACACACCCCAAACCATTTGGGTCATGACTATCATGGACGTGTATATGGTGGGGGGGGGGTCATTTCAGTAGGGAGGTAACTAAGGATTTGTAGAAGGGTGTTAGATTAATACTTTTCTTATTGTCAGGTTCTGTCCATAAGGGACATAGGGGCCAGACTGGAAATAAAGTTATGATTTCTCATCCATTTGTCTAGATTTAATTTGAACAAGGTCAAGGATGAACTGTGTTTTACATGGGTGAGCAGCCTATTCCATGGTGTGGGAATCCTTTGATATGCATATCTGTTGCTTTAGCATGTTCTGTTTATGTCCTAAGTGATGTTCAGATCTCTAGATTTAGTTTTCCTGCTCCAATTTGTTTTGTGGGGGGAGGTATTGTAATTAGGAGTAACACGTTGGCCATGATTCATTTTACTTTTCATCACAGTCAGACATCAGAATTGTACACAATAAATGGCTATCTCTGTCAGTTTTGGCAGAATGTTTGTAAAAGCAGGTGATTGTTGTCACTGTTGTACAGTGAGGAACATTGTTATCTCACAATGCTTGGCTGTCTGGTTGAGTTCTTGTCTGTTGTTCCTATTATTTGGAATCTGCATGTTCTTCCTGTCTTTCTAGGTTTTATCTATTGTTTGGTTTCTTCCAACACTTTAAAGTCATGCCATAGGTGACCTGAGGTTCCTTCATAGTTAGTGTACAGTGAGTCTGTGCATGTGTGTGTGTGTGTGTGTGTGTGTGTGTGTGTGTGTGTGTGTGTGTGCGTGTGTGTGCATGTGTGCGTGTGTGTGTGTGTGTGTGTGTGTGTGTGTGTGTGTGTGTGTGTGTGTGTGTGTGTTTGCATCTTTTGATAGACTTGTTAGAGGCATTATCAGCATGTGCGTGGGTGTGAAAAAATATCAACATTTTTTTCTGTGGACCCATGCAATATTGTCATGCACATCCATACATCTTCTGGGTACCAGAAAAACTGCCAACATGTCATTATTTTTCAAAATAACACATAAATATGCTTCACAGAACACCTAGATCTCCAGCACCTTCATTATGTTTGAGGGCCTGATGGACTTTGACACAGGTTAGCATGAGCCCCACCTAGCCTAAAACCATCCCTGCATAGAAGGAAGCTTGTGTGGGGATGGAGACAGTTCATTAATTATTTCTTGGATTTCCTCACAATCAAACCTCAGGGTTCTATAGAGAAGGTCACTATATAATGTGATTATTAATTCTTTACTTTCCTCACAAATAAGCATCAAATGTGTGTACAGGTAGCTATAGTTTCAGAGTAGAAAGTAAAGAAGCATGCAGTGCACATCTAACAGAAACAACCTGAAATATGCTACTGTGTTCTGTTTCTTTTTTTTTACATATTTGTCACTGTCTGAAATCACAGGGGTACACAACACAACATAGCTTTTTTGGGGGGAAGAGATGAGGAGGCATACTGTGCAAATATGAAAGCAGCAACTTGGAATATGTAACTATTAATGTCTTTCGGCTTTTCCCCAGTTAGGGGTCACCACAGCAGAACTCCGATCTGCTAATGACTGGCAGTAGATTTCTACGGTGCCGAGGTCCCAGCCCGACACCCAACCTTCAATGAAGGCAGACCCATTCATGCATGCACCTACCTGCATGTCTTTAAACGTCACTTGACCACGGGGAGGACATGCAGACTCCGCACAGAAGGTGCTCCAGCCGAGACTCGAACCAGAGAACTTGAAATATGTAACTATGACCATTTATTCTTTCAGTTTCATCCCAACCTAACATACACAGAAGCTGATTTTCTCTTTTGGAAGGTAGCACTATGTCCGTATAGTATTTTTTTTTTGTCCTTGCAAGAGCTGGTCTTCTCATTTTAATGGTAACTACTATTTTGTCAGCTTTGAACACTGAGGCTTTATTCCTTCCTTCAGACAAAACAAATAAGATTGAATTTCTTTCCTTGGTTGTGATTTTTTTTCAGGCCATAACTGGATAAAAAGTTTTTTGGGGGGAAAGCTCTAAACTGCATCTCAGTACATCTAGAACTCTTTGATGTCTGGAGACCTAGCAGACCTCCTTCCAGATGCAGATAGTGTTAGAAGAAGCAGAAAAAAATCTGAAAAGTAACACAGAGTGAGAAAACAAAACAAAAATATCTGGATGGTGTTTTAAGGACAGGATGGAGGGAAAAAGTTGGGGTACTGGGAAGCAAAGGTGGATGGAGAAGTGAACAATGGGGCAGCATAGGAAGGCACCATGGTGTCTTTTGCTTATGGGTCCATTTCACCTAAGGTCAGCCTTGAAATCAGGCTGCCAGTTTATAAAACAGCATAAATATCTTCTGTGCTCTGCAACATACAAGTTGACTATACTCCACCAGCAGTGAATGCTAAGATGGATTTATTCTTTTAAGCAAACTTGCGTTCACAGTGAATTAATGCCTTAGTCATCTAGTCATCTAAAATTCTACTATCATTGAAATTACACTGTATTCTTACAATTTGTATAAAATCAAATTATGATAGAGGCTGTTCACAATGTGCATAAAAGCAAGTAGTTTTTTTTTTTAAGTCTGATTGTAAGTCACATTACACAGTCAGCTACAGTCAGAAGTTGTTGTGTTGTGTTTCATCCAGACAGCTATCCTACATTGATTAAAGTTGTTTTTAGTTTTACTCAGTTTAACCTTATCAATTGTCCACTGGCATATAAGGGGAAGTATTGAATCCACAAGTTAAAAGTGCACAAAAGACCTGTCACAGAACAAAAGAGATTACTAAAAATCTGAAAAAATTCAGAGAGATAGTTGCAAAAACAATTGTTTTCAACTACACACTGGTGACCAGTAGAATATTAATTTAGGTCGCACAGCTATGATACATTCAATCACTAATCAAGGTTAGCAATAGCTTAGTTTACTGCAAGTTGTTTGTCTTTTTGGCTTTTCCTGGTTAGGGGTCACCACAGTGGAACACCAGTCCGCTAATGATTGGCAGTGAAGGCACGCCCATTCAGACATGTCTTTCAGAGGACACTCGACTGCGAAGAAGACATGCAGACTCCACACAGATGGCACTCCAGCCGAGAATTGAACAGAAGAACCTCTTGCTGTGAGGCAACAATGTCACTGCTGTACTGCTTCGTTTACAACAAGTATGATATAGAATTTAGTGCTAAAATAGCTACAGTCATTTAAAGACTAAAGACTGCAGCTGAATTAGTGCAGAAATTTAACGTTGAGTATTTTTTAAATTACTTTTTGGATATGTGAAATTCAGATTTTTCCTCTGAAAGCTTTTAGGAGGTAATTTGGGTAAGCATAAACAGTATTTGGGTAAGCATAAACAGTCTTGTCTTGTCTGTAGGGTGGCCACGGTTGTGCAGCAGTTAGCATTGTCACCTCACAGCAAGAGGTTCTCTGCTTTGATCCTTGGCTGGGGGTGCTTTCTGTGTGGAGTCTGTATGTCCTCCCTGTGGTGGCATGGGTTTCCTCCGGGTGCTCCGGTTTCCTCCCACATCCCAAAGACATGTTTTAGGTGGATTGGATACTCTAAATTGGCCCTAGGTGTGAGTGTGTGCATGTGTGTGCCTTCCATGGGAGGTTGGGTGCTGGGCTGGCAACTCGACACCGTAAAACTCCACTGCCAATCATGAAAAAAGTTAAGACATATTGTGCAAATCTTTGGAATTGGCTTTTCCTGGTGAGGGCGTACAAAGCCAATTAGAGATTGTTAAACTTGGAGACAAGATTAAAAAGAGGACTTTCAATTATTGTTTATTTTTAATATTGTATAATGTATAATGGGATGCACTCTTCATATTTTAATGTGTTGGTTAGCTTTGGCTGAAGAAAGGTTTGTGCAGATATAGTACTTATTTATCTCACAGGTATATTAAAAAGTTAAAAGTTAAACAAAACAGAGCAGGTTAGAAAAAGAAACCTCAAGCAAAGAAATTATTTAGATCAAAGTATTATCTCAAAGGGTGCTTGCCACATGGTGAGATTTTGGAAAACAAAGCTAGATGCATCTTGTAATGCAGAGCATCACTGCATCATTGCAAATATGCAAATGTGTTAGTCAAATGTTTCAGACCAATTCAGTTTTAAGCAGAACTTCATATCACCAAGAATCTCTTAAAGCGATCCGTAATGATCAGTACAAAAGCAAATAAATATGATTCATTCCTTTTTAACATCTGGGTTCCAAATATGAATCTTGATCCAAGAAGAAACCTGTTGGTAGGTCACAGCTAGCACTTTGTTATATCACAGAGAAGGATCATTAAATAAGGCATATTATACAATGACCCCCCCCCATTAATATTCCAAAATGTGCACGCTGATTGGTCAGCGTGCACGTTGTAAATCAGAGTTATAGTAATGGAAAAAGGTCTGGTCTCCCGGACTTTTTCCATTACTATAATGTTTTTCACACCATCTCGTTATGTTAAACGAGTTTAACATAGCGAGTCAGCTTTAAAAAAAGCAATGGAGATTCTCCGTTGCTTTTTTAAAGTTCTCGCATGTTAAACTCCTTTAACATAGCGAGACAGTTTGTATAAAGCAACGGAGATATTGCTTTCTCTGTTGTTTTTTGCAAAACTGTCTCGCTATGTTAAATGGGTTTAACATACCGAGACAGCTTTAAAAAAAGCAACGGAGATTCTCTGTTGCTTTTTTTTAAAGCTGTCTCGCTATGTTAAACCCATTTAACATAGCAAAACAGTTTGTAAAAAGCAACGGAGATCTTGCTTTCTCCATTGCTTTTTTTAAAGCTGTCTTGCTATGTTAAACCCATTTAACATAGCAAAACAGTTTGTAAAAAGCAATGGAGATCTTGCTTTCTCCATTGTTTTTGCCCACAGTTCTGATGTACTGCGTAGGCATACGCATGTGCAGTACATCAGAACTGCCACAGAATACGAGACAGCTGCAGAAGGGCAGCAAGGAGGCATTATACAATGCCATTATTTAAGAAAAGTAATTTTTTTTTTTCTTAAATAATGTCATTGTATAATAGCAATAACCCACTTCTGGGTGTGGGTAATACTGGATTTACCCATGGTTGGCTTTGTTTGGCCACTCGGGCTTCGCCCTCGTGACCAAACCACATCAACCATGGGTAAATCCAGCATTACCCACACCCAGGCGTGGGTTATTGCTATATTAATGTGATAAATAAAGAAACAAAAAAAATTAAAAGTCAAATACTTTGAAATTAAAAATTAGCTTAAAGGGAACTGGTTATGTAGCCAGATTCAAGGTAACAGTATCACTGCATTATGTACTGGCATTTAATGTATTTATTTAACATATGTTGATCTGGTGAGGAAACTGGTTAATGGATACTTTACAGGTGCATCATGGGCCTAGACGGCATTTATTCATTTGTGATTGCTCATATGTTCCAAGAACTGTTATTTTTCCATGCATGCTTATATCACTGTTTCAGAAACATTTTCACTTTATACACTGCATTTTTACCTTTTCCTTTATCGTATGCTTAAAGAAGGTGCTTATACCCATGGGATAACTTCCCAGGTTAACAACCAGAGCATTTTTCAGTGCACAGGAAATCAGCAGTTCATTTATTCAATAACTGGAGTAAAATGTGTCAAAACAAATTTGAGCTGAAGTTCTGAAAATGACAATATTCAAAACATATTACCAAATCTAACTTTATTAATTACAAAATATATCTAATTAGGGGTGCAATGTCTGCTTCAGTTGTTTCAGATTATTTATCTAATAATCTGTTTATCTGGTTGATACAAGCTGATTCCAGATAGAGAAAAAGAGAGAATGTTTAATTTAGCTTATCATAAATCAGCAGGGATAGTTGTCCAGATATGTTTTGTATTTGAGAAGCAGTGAGATATATATTTTAAAAAGATTGGTTTGGCAGACACACACGTTGCTATGGTAACCAGAATTATTTTGCATGCTTTATCGAAGCCTGAGTCATCTAAGCAGAAAGGAAAAACACAGCAAGGTCTCCTGCGTCATGACTTTCTTCATACATCAGCATTGTAATTGTATAATACAACCAGCTGCCTCAAAGAATAACAGCTAAACATATTCTCACCACTCAAATTAAATAATATCTTTCTGTCTGTTTTTCTGAATCATCAACTTCCAAACATAAAAATGACTGCCCATGTCAGTTCTGCTATTATTTACACTTATGCAACAATAAGCCTACAGTTATTTTCTTCCTTTCTTTTACTTTTGTGGCTCCACGGGCTCCTTGACCCTGATGTTTGTCCTATTCTTCATCTGCCAACTTGCTTTGCTCTCCACCCACCAGGTGAGCCCTTCCCCTTCAGAGGCAGTATGGCCTCTCGTACAGTGATATATCCATTACCCTATTAAAAAAGAGGAAGACCTGTGAGGAGACATCATAGATGCAGCCATGGGTGGAGATTTTTGGTATGAAGGGGAAGGGAATGCCAGCTGAGTTGAAATGTGCATGTGACATCAGCGCATCACTGCAATGAATGACACACCTACTCAAATCTGTCCCATCATAGATCAGTGTGCTTTTCAACCAGAGAATGGCTGAAAGAGGAAACCCAACCCCAAGACTGGTGAGCCAAAAGCCACTCACTTCTCTATCTCCCCTGCCTTGCTCTTCCAGTGACCATGCCAATAGTCAGACTTTAATTTGCTTTCTGATTTGTCTGCATAACACAAACTATATATCAATCTATTTATTTAACTAGCGAGCTAGCTATCACACACACACATACAAAAACACACAGACATACACATTTTCTTAGCTTATTGCAGAGTTTATTATAATTTATTAATGACCTCTTAGACAACTTGTAACTAATACATAAAACTATCATCTTGTAGAACCCAGTCTAAAGTGGTATGCTTTCTTTCTCTTTCCCCTCATCCTTTTCAGTTTGCCTACTCTGTTATTCTAAAAAAGTTCTTAATGTTTTTATACCACCTGTATGGATTAGTTTAGGAACAGGTTCCTAGAAAGTATTCTCTTGAAAAAAAGAGGCTTTTTACTGCATTTGTGTGAGTTTGGGTATGTTTGTGTAAAAATCACCATGTCTTTGGTTTCCTAGCAGAATGGAGAATGAACTGCTCTTACAGCAAGCTTACTACCTAACTGTCCAGAGAATCCTTGTTAGCCTAGACATGGTGTCTACCTCACAGACTGCAGATGGCCCTTGATTCAGTGTTTACCTTTCATGTTCAAATTGTTAAATAAAACAATGCCTAACCTAAGAATATCTGCTACATCTGAGGGTTTCCATTGCATCCAGTCATTGTTCCAGTTCATCAAGTCATGGAAAGGCAGCTCTTGGATTCAGAGTAATAGGATCTGAACTGCTGTCCTACTCACCACCTAGAGGCCTTCCATCTGAGTGCATTCCAGGAGTCTGTTTCAAGTTTAGAGTTAAGATTTCAAGAAGTGGATGCAATAAAGTAGAAATGCTGTTGCTAGTTCCTTGTAATGAGTAGGACTGCATCTTTCTTGTCTTTAGGTATTAATCCTCTGGATTTGTAAGTTAGCACCCTACTAAACCCAATTGTTTATAATAGGCTTTGTATGCCCTTACTCACTTTGTAGCTGACAACAACCCCAATGTCATATTTTTCATTATCACTGTGTATGTTAAAGATCATAAATTAGATATTACACAATGACTGTCCATTAATATTCCAAAATGAGCATGCTGATTGGTCATCTCAATCTGTATACCCATTGTAAATCCGAGCATATACCAACGGAAAAGGTCCAGTCGCCCTGACTTTTTTCCATTGGTATACACTATTTTATTACAAAAATAAATAAAATCTGAAATCCAGACTCCGGAGATAGCAGAGAGACAAGGTGGAGAAAATACTAAGAAATTCAGGTATGTTATTCAAAACTAAAGACATGTACCTGATTTTCCTTGTATTTCCTCCATTCTGTCTCTCTCCTACCCATAAACTGTCCAAAACATTTTTTTTTTTATTTAAAAAAAAAAAGAAAAGAAAAACGGAGCAACAGAGACCTTCTTTTCTCTGTTGCTTCCTTTCCAAAGCACTGATGTACTGGGAATGTGTGGGAACGGATTCACTTCTTAATTTTGAAATACCAAAATCTTGAGGTTTAGAATAGTGAATGCAGAACCTCGAGATCTTGGAATCTCAAAATTAAGAAACCCCCCCAAAAGCAGTCAGCACATTACAAAATATGTTTTTGCAGGGGGTAAGCACCCCTGCACCCCCACCCCGCTACTTAAATATACCAACTCTGAGATCACACTACAGTGAGGAAAAGGGAATCTCTCATTCTGTGCTGTATGCTGATATCTGTTCAGGATTTCAAAGTTTTAATACTTCGATCATATGGTCTTCGATCATATGAATTTTGAAGTTTTAAGCTTTGAAATTCTGTAGGGGACCTGTGGGAATGCAAGTCCCATACACATGCGCAGTACATCTAAAAAAGGATATATACCAGCCGTGGAAGGACAGCATGGTGCCGTTATACAAATATGTTATTTATGAAAAGTAAGTATTTTTTTCTTAAATAATGTCATTGTATAATAGCAATAACTGACTCCATGGTGTGGTATATTAAGATTTACCCACGGTTGGCTTTATTTAATCACTCGGTTGTTGGCCTCATGATTAAACCACATCAGCCATGGGTAAATCTTAATATACCACACTGACATCATCCGTTATTGCTTAATTAACTCATTCCCTGCTATACAGCTCTTTTGAGGGTGTACTTTTAACTCCCAGTGGGTGTGTGTTGAGCCTTTAAAAAAATGAAGTTATCACATTACAGTTCAAACAAATATTCAGATCTCTGGAACCGTAAGTGTAAATGACAAACTATTCAGGATAGATTACTCTTTACATTAGTGACATTCATTCAGTTCAATGCTTTAAAATGGATTTTATAAGCCAAAATAAAGGCAATGAATATTACATTTGTCACTTTGTATAAACAGCTTATGATATCTCAGTAACCATTCAAGCAAGTCACATACTGCCAACAGGATTTTCTTCATTCAGCCATGAGCTTTCATATGAGGCTATGTAGTTCTGTCTGTGTTACTTGAATGTTGAGATATTTAGAGAAATATAAAAATTATTACAATACAAATAAACCATAAACAAATACTATTCAGTATCTCTTTAGATGCATTAGACAAAAGGTCAAATATCAATGCAGTTATGTTTGCCATCATGTATGCTTTCAGATGACATTTTTTGATACCATGTATGTAGCATTGTTTTGGAATTATTAATTCAAATATGAACAAGCAGTATTTGACACCTAGAGGTATCAGTAAGAGTTAACTGTAGAAATTCTTGGAGGTACACTCGGGAGGGATGCACTTTATTCAGTATAAAGCCATCAAAAATTAAAAGGCTACATGTGATCCAGCAAATAAGGTATATGTGTCCAAACCAATATATACTTGTTATATTAACCATCCATGTACTGTCCATCTAAAAGCCACTGTATAATCATTTTAGTTATGTGTTTTATCTTGAATTATGTACTTAGAGTATATACCATTGCAAAATGGGCAGTTAACATTAGGATGATAGTATAAAGGAGTTGGTATACAAATCAGAAATGTCTAATTTTCCTATTAATATGAGCTGTAAAGGAAGATGGAAGGAAGTAAAGCTTTGCAATTGTTTTACAAGGACAAGCATTTGTCAGTGAAGTTGCTTAGTTATACAATGTGCTGTTGCTGAACTATGACATGTATGAAGAAAGAAATAAAGCCTGAAATAAAGGTTTCAGGAGTTGAGAAATCTGTCTGATAAAAGGATATAATCTTGTTTAGATAAAGATGCAGTGTTAGAAGACAGATATTAAGGAGATTTGAGGGTTAAGACTACCATCAAAGGCTGGACTGGAGGTAGTTATTTTAGCTGCTGTTGCTGTTCATATGGTAAAACACAGTTATGTGAAACTGCACAATGCATTTAAATGCCACTGTATATTTAGACATAGAAAATAGTCAGTTGTGTCAGTTTAATTTCCCACTTCTCTTAAGACATTAACTTACGTATGTGAAAACATACAAAGTTATTTCCTTATATACAAGAAAGATAGCTCGGACTGTATACAAAGAAATACTTATTTCATGAAAATGCACAACCAAGACAAACACAGACATTTTTTTTCTGTGGAAAAGTCTCACCCCTACCCCACCACCACCATCTAAGGTTGATGCAACTTGAAGGCAGAAAATAATTTAACAATAAAAAGTTTAATATAATGTGCTCTTTCTCTATGACGTTGTAGTACTGGAGAAAAAAATAAATGCAGTACAATTGAGGTAAAACACATTACTGCAACATGTAGTGAGTAACCAAGGATGAACAAGCTTAAGCAAAATAAAAATAAAAATTCTGCCTTAGAGTACATAAAAGGAAACCTAAATATTTCAAGCATGTGCACTTACTCAAGCATTTGCATCAAACATTTGCTCTAGCAGCAAGTCAGAAAAAATATAAAGATACATCTTTCTGCACATTAGTAGCACAGCTATGGATTGAAAAGTGTCCCCTTAAATATGACAGTAGAAAACAAATTGTCACGGCTTCTAGCCCCCTTATGGTTGATGGCAATAGGTGCAACCACTTCTCTCCCTGTTGGGTACAACATGTGACTGTGACAGCTCTCACGCTGTTAAGATCATCTCAAGAAAGGAGTGTGCTGTAGGCTTCAAGGTCACAGTGTCAGTAATGGAGCTATTTTACTGATTTATTTCTTCTGACAACCAAGTAGGCAGGACATTTTACACATGGTCCTTTTTCAGCTAACCAGAAAAAATAGAATTACAGACTGTAATAAAAAATGAACTCTATATTATATAAACATAAAGGTCATTTAACATCACATAATTTAATATAAAATGTTCCTATATACAAACAATGGAAAAGGCACAGCCTGAAACAGAAGAGGAACATTAAAAGTTTAATGAAGAATATTAAATACAACATATACTGGAAGGACAGAAAGGGGAAAGATGACTTGACATGTTTGCCTGAAAACTATTTCTATATCATGTTGCTTTCACTAGGTAGATACAATTGCCTGTCTTGTATAGATGAATCCCAAGACTGTATTAAAAACCTAGTTAAAAAAATAACTTTCGATTGTTTTCAATATGGTTGTGCCAGATATTCACCACCTTCTGTCTTCAAATTTCTGTACAGAGCCAGAGTGATGGCTGTAAATATGCTATGGTCCAGGTGGTCTTTGCACAATGAATGTGAAGTGTCCAGGATGGTTACAGAAATGAAACCATTGTGATCTTGATCTAAAGACAACAGCTTACCAAAGGTAACATCCATTCTGAAAAAAATATGGCCTGAAGATGGAAAATGAACAGCTGTCACATTCATAAAACAATGAAATTGATGACTATTATCACTAACCAGGAGATTATTGGACATTGATAAAGTTGTGAAGCCAGCTAATAAAATTTCAATAAAAAACTAAACAAATAGCAGTTTTGCTTTTTGTCTGCAACCACATAGATGCTTCTTACAATGTTTTCTGATTAATAAAGGAACTTTTTTAAAGTTTCACACAGTATATTCCATCCACTTACCCTACTGTCAGTGTACGATTCAGTTTCCATAAAATTCCATTTGGCACTAGGTGTGTTTACACGGTATTGAAAATGCATTTCTCCTTTGGCAGTGGTTACCTCAGAGCTGTATGTTTTGTGTATGCTTTATTGTATTGTTAAGTGTTTTATGTTTTACAAGGGGTATGTTTGAGAAGTGTTTTTCAATCGAATAACTGCATGGTTTTGGTATACTACATTAGAAGTAGAATTTTTCATGTCAGATCCATACTAAATCACAAAGCAGTCAGTGCAGATGGAGGTGGAAATGTCTTTTATCTGGGTACTACAATGTAAATTCTCTGAATGTGTTATGGGAGTCTGGTGTCCTTACCAAAGATAACATCTGCTTACAATCAGAAAAAAAATACATCCCAAAGATGGAAAGTGAAAGCTGCCATCTTTATGGTTATGTTTCAAATCAGAATATTGAAAATTCCCGTAGCAGAAAAATAACAGAATGTGGCTGATGGCTTTCGTCAGCTCGACTTAATTCAACATATCTTTCTTATCATCCTACTTCATAAACAATAGTAGTAAAACATCTGCAAGAAAGTAACCTTAATCATGCTATTAGCTTTAGGGCAAGCTGTTATAATGACAGTGCAATATTTAATCAGATGTGACCCTATAAATGGTATATTCAGCATTTGATTCGGAGATATTAGAAGCTGGTAAAACTACATCTAATGAAGGGTATTAACGTTAGCAAATATTAATAAATAAATATTAATAAATGTGGGCATAACATTCACATTATTCATCTTGGAGACCCTTTTCATGAACTATGGTACTGTCATCATGATCATTCATCCCGCCAATGTGTGAAATTGCATTTTAGGACAGATCTATGGGACAACAGTAATATAGTTCATGCTGTTGTATCCTACAGATTGAAGTCTAAAAACTGGAACCCCTATGTAATGAAACTTAATTATAATTACAAAATGCATGTACCAGAATTTAAATAGTTTTCGACCAGACTTGGTATTCCTATCTTAAGGCTGCACCTCATGAGCTATGATATTGTCATTGTGCAATTCCATCCAAAAAGATAGATTCATACTCACTGGAGGTTATTTGTAAACAAGGTGTGCAGTTAAAAATGCTGGTACGTGAGAGAAAACACATAAAAGAGTCCTACATAATTCACACATTCCATAGAAAGGCAACCTAAGGTCCTCTATGCTGTTGGGTTACTAGAACACTCCAGGTACAGGGTACCTATGCAAATTAAGACAGATGGACTTGTCAGCTATTCTCAAAGCAGAAACTCATGGATTATGTACCTGTGCCATAAAATAAATATAAAAGACTTCAAGTGCAGACTTAAAAATATATACATGCACTTAAATTCAAGTACAGAGCCACAATCTGCTAGCAAAGCTGATGTATCAATCAGCACAATATGGCTAAGCAACAACATCAGCATGTTGTTTGACAAAACTATCAAATATTGAGAAATAATGTACAGGGAGATTTCTATACAGAGAGGTCTATGGATCAAGCAGTGTAGGTTAACCATCCTTATTTTCTCTTACTATACAGAGCTGTCTCAAATGTACCACCAATAAAAGGTAAGAGTAGATAGACTAGAACCCTTCATTACAGTACACAGAATTTGGTTATCCTCCAGAACCATCAGCTGTGGGAGAGAAATGTCTGTGAATCACTTCTAGCCATGACTGCAGAGCAGCAGGGAAATGTAGCACTACCAGCGCCTGGTGCAGTAACAGGTAATTCTAAATCTCATGTAACGGTGCTCAAACACATGGCACTGTCTGTGCTATAAATCAATGGAATGGTCACATAGCCTTGAACATTATCATTGTTATTTATGCACATACTGCATAAGTATGTAATGTGTTTCTCCCCCAATGTCAAGTAACCCTCAGCCTAACATATTCATCTCCATACACACATTGTTCATAATGTTGTGTGGTATGATCACCCATGGGACATACTTACATCCCACAGGTCAACCCTGCACTCCCTTTTCCTATGATAAGCTTTCACTGCCAGTGAAACCAGTACTTGTATCCTTTAAATAAACTGTTTGCCATCATGACAATTGTCTATATGCAGTCTAATGAACAGGAGGAAAATTGTATTCATGCACATACTTAATGGTGTGTAACTCTATTACTATACTGTAGAGTGGCTACCACCAAAATGTGCAAAGGACTTCAAGCTAAGGATTTCAGAATAGGGGGATTTATTCCTATCCTTGCATAGGTAAATAGATGACTTGTTAGGATGCCATGTTGGTTGCTCCATGTTGTACTACCTTTTTATGATTCGCACTCAGTGCATGGTTTGTTTTTCATCTTATGAATCACATTATGAAGGGTAGCTCACTCCACAGTGGAACAGAAGTACAGATTCTTTTTATGGTTTGGGCCACTGTCCAGACTAAGGAGACACAGTGAGCAAAACCTGTTTATGGTATTGTATACTATGTTTGCCACTCCACTTGAAGATATTGCATACTATATTTGTGAATCCAGCTAACTGTGAGTAATGCGTTTCCATTAAAAGGTTAAAAGCTATGGACAATAACAGTGATAATGTTCATGAGAAAGGGGTCCCTTAGATTCTGTGTTGAAACTCTGGGCCAACAGTACTAAGAAATGATTATGTTATAGCTACTTCATTTAAGTCCCATAAAAATTAATTGACATAGCAGTCCTATTAACTTGTAAGTATGACCTTAATTCAGTTTGAATTTGGCTCCTGGAGAATGAAGATTATTCTGTGGTTGATCTAAGACTGACACAGTTCTTGATAGCTAATATGCATAAGGGTCCATATAAGATTGGTAAAGTAAGGATGTTTAAAATGAAGATGGAAGACCATTTCTATTAATACAGGAATTTAAAAAAAGGAAGTGTTTCTACATTTCAAAGGCTCAGACCTACTTGTTTGTGAATGTACCTATGTCAGAACTATATTTAAAACATAAATGCACTTTGAAGAGTATGGTTTCAGTGAGCTGTGGTCCATGACAGCAGTAGATTTACTGACTTGTGTCTCCAGGCTTTCACCAGTACCAGTGTAATGAAGTTTGGACTTTGTGGTGAGGTAAACTTGCAATTTTACTTTAATATGCAAAAGTTTAAAGGTTGGTTCTGTTTATTTCATGGACATGACAGTGGGATTCAGAAGTATTGGTAAAGGATCAGTAAAACAGAGGAATGAAGGCAACAATTGTAACCAAGCAGGGTCTAGGCCTGATGGGAAATTTAAACAGAACAGTAGCTGGATCATCTGGCATCCAGTGCCACTCTCCAATCTGTTGCCCTCCAATACTAAGATGAGGTGAGAAAAAAACAGTATCTTCTTTAATAAACAGAATAAATAAAAAAAACAAACAAACAAAAAAACTTGTGCCCCATGTGACTTCAGCATACACTACCCTAGCTATGCTTTGGAATTCAATAAATGGCTAAGCAGGGCTTTTAGAACATATTAAATCCATAGCTGTGCATTGACTGAACACAAATATTTTAGAGTTTATCAGTAACAGACGGGGCACTGGTTGTTCATTAGGGACATTGTGTGTGTGTGTGTGTGTGTGTGTGTGTGTGTGTGTGTGTGTGTGTGTGTGTGTGTGTGTGTGTGTGTGTGTGTGTATGCATGTACACATGTGTGTGTGCGTGTGTGTGCGCTCACATGTGCGTGTGCATGTGCATGCATCTAAGGGAGAGGAAATTCCAAGTAAACATCGGCTGCAGAGCCAATAACAGACTAGACAGGCATCCTCTACTCTGCTACATTCTGTCTCTGGCCATGAAAATCTTCCAGTGTGTGTCTGAAGCTGCCACATGCAATATCCCTTCCAAATGACCACATTGCATTTCTCTTATAAAGCCACTAATTATTTTCTAAGTATTTCTCTGGCCTCAAGGCTATACCAGCCTACCGACCTGGCATAGCCCCCTTTGTCCCATTAGCATAAAGGTCTGATTTAGTCCTAAACCAGAAGACCACTGGCCAGCTCAACAAAGAGAATAACCTGAGACTAGAGCAGATGTCATTTTATTCAGATTGGTGAATTACAGAGTGGCTCCAATGCAGCAGTATCCTTGGAAATTCCTTAAAGAATTTAGTATTACCTTTTTTCCCCTTCCACCTTGTGGTCAGATGGTCAGACTGTGTGGATAGTGCCAAAGCTGCACCTATACTACTGGCACCAGCTGCATATTTAAACACTTGGCTCAGCTACAATGCCTCACACTGCTTGGTATGACCAGCATGCTGTCCTGATGGCAGGTGTGAAGTGTTTCCATAACCCCTCCAAGCTAGGCAAGACAAACCTGGCCTCTGGTTCCCAATTCCCCTGTCTGATCCTTCCAGTTCTTAGATTCACTAATCAGACCTGGCAGATGTCAGGTTTTATTCCCCGTGTTATGGAACTGCCTATGTAAAGTTACTAAACACATGCTACCTATCAGGCACATCTAGTTTCAGTACAGTGTTGTCATCATGGTAACCTTAAGTTATTGTCTGATATCCAAACATTCAGTCTTGTTAAGTTGTGTGGGACCATTAATCATGTTAAGAGTATGCAGTTTTTGCAGATAAAATAACTGCATTTTAACACTGCTATTACATAGCAATAAATGTTGTTAATAGCATATTTGTACTTAAAATGTCATTTTCTTTTTTTTTAAGTTATTAAGGTGTTTGTATTGATAGAATCTTATGAAGCTCTGAGTTTAGCTTGGAAGATTGTCCAAGATGGTGGAGTTAAAGTTGCGTTTTTGTTAGCTTTGCTTCTGTATTTATCGTTTTTGTGTCTACTGCTATGCAATACTGTGAGCTTGATAAACACAACGAGGAAGCTCTAAGACACCAGGAAGTAGTAGAGACAAACATTAGCAGAAATAATAAGGACCTTGGGCCAGATTCATGAATGCCTACACTAACTGTATACTAGGTGTACATGGTTTGTATTGAAAATATCTCTACAACATTTTATGTGCTATCTCAGAAAGATTATACTAAGTGTACATGCAGTTTACACTCTGTGATGCCCTTTTGAATCCCCCTGGACATTTATGGCTGCAAGAAAATCAAAAGGAAAGCTAAAATTAGGAGGAAGAAGGTAGAAGTTATGCATGTGTTGTCATTTGTTCAGAACACTATACACTTAGTGTGGATATTCATGAATCTGGCCCTCTTGTCTAGTAAAAAAAGAGTGAATGACACATGGTATATCCTGGAAACAAGGTATACAGGATGTGCAAAAGAGGAAGCATTGTTGGAAGTGTGGCATTGTACATTAAGAAAATGGTCGTCAGTGATGCCAGAAAGATACTACAGAGGAAACAGGAAGGGAAGATAATGAGAAACAGAAATCATCCAAACTAAGTTCACTGACAGCCAGAATAGAGGGTGAAGTATGAGAAAGCTGGGAGGTACAGTAAATACCATCTGCCATTAATTACCTTGAAGACCAGTGGATTGTAACCTAGGTAATCAAAGCTATTATCCTAAGCACCAATGAGTCAGGTACCAGATGATTCATGGAGGGTCACTGACAAGTTAATAATATGTTTGACAACTGGAATGAAAAGAAAGGAGTAATAATGTTGAGTGAACTTTAGCCTGACAGATATAGACTAAGCCAGCCCAACATCCAATGTGGGAAGGGAAAACGAAGATGAAAGAATCTCTCAGCAGGATCCTAGATATTCTACTATGTTAGCCTGAATTACTGAGGTGAAATCAAAAGGAAGCTTGGAAAAAAAGTGATCATGCCATTAAACCACTGTGGGCTTCACCATAGCAGGAAGGGTAGAGGGACCACATAGTAAACTCAAGTATTGGACAACTGGGAAAACGTGTGTAGATTATTGTATTATGGAGAGAATAACTAATGATTATGGAAAAGACAAAAGTGAGAAAAGAGATGGAAACTAATGTGGCTCTTGCGCTCCCTCAACTTTTTGAGGGGCAAAAAAAAAGCTCCTTTCCCTTCCTGTACTGCTGCAAATGACTTGCTACAAATATAACAAGTGGCTTGCTACAGTCTGAATACCATATGAGTGCTGATGTGCTCACATCCAGACTGCAAGTGCAGTATATCAGCATTGAGAGATGAGCGCTAGTCTCCATCTGCGAATCACCCCCCCGACACCTTGCACCCAAAATGGCTGCCCCCTTTGCCCTACTCTAGTTACTCCTCCAAGCCAAGGAAATTGCAAAAAGGTATTAGCAATAATGGAAGAAGCTGGGAGAAACAGAAAGAAAAAAAGAACAACAAAGCTAGGAAAAGAGAAACAATGATAAGGGTGGAAGAATCGATGGCAGAAAATGAAGTAGAAGTATGGGACCCTATTTCTCTCAGTTTATCAATCAAATCCAACAACATCTCCAGAAAACATTTAACTCTGCTAAAAATGTTAATCAAAGACTCTGGCCTGAAACTGTGCACCAAGGAAATGAAACTTACGCCCATAGCTTTCTAACAACCACCTCAGTAACATGCAGCTCACATTAGTACCTGACTTCAAACCTGCTGGAATTCCACTTTCACTCCTCACTGAAATCTATCTACCACATCAACATAGTTGTCTGAAATGTCAACAGCACACAGGCTTTCTCTCTACTAAGTAAAAAACCACCTAACTACAGTATCCAGAATGGTAGTTGCTACTGCTTTTCTTTTACTTCCTCTTTTTACTATAGCACTTTCTATTTCTTGAATCTCTACTCCGCTTGTACAATCTCAAACAGCTTATTT
The DNA here is from genome assembly GCF_019279795.1 of Protopterus annectens. NCBI lineage: Eukaryota > Metazoa > Chordata > Ceratodontiformes > Protopteridae > Protopterus > Protopterus annectens. The sequence continues at coordinate 463,374,750 of NC_056739.1, forward strand.
ATGTACTGTACATTCCTGCCTCCATGAAAATTAGGACACATGGTCAAGTACTTTTTTATGTATTTTGCTTCTTCAAATCCCATGAACGCTGGTGTTTCTCTGCACTATATTAAGTGCTTTTTCATTATTTCATTTTCTTTTTACATTAAAAATGTATTTATGTAAAGGAAATACAGTTTTGTAAAGGAGGTGTAATTAGGGGGAGAAAGTAGTTGTATTCCTGTTTAATTTTGTTGTCATTTTCCTTATATATACTTTGGTTTCTTCAATGTTTATTTTTTATACATTTGTCTTTTTGTTACTCGTTTCGGTCAAGTTAACAATTGGAAAATGCCATTGTTTAGTTTCTACAATCTGTACTGAAATGAGTAGCAATAGCCATGACCTTATTAATTGCTGTTTTGTTTTTTTATTTTTTGTATTTTATTTTCTGTTTATTTTGTGCTTCCTGACTGTGCTTAGGTCATTTTAACATTTTGCAGCTCATTTTCCATAGTTTTGGGTACTTCGTTATTTGTATGCCTTTCCTTACTGGAATTTTTTTCCATGAGTAATGCTTTATTTTTATCATGGGCTTGGTGATTGCTTTGTCCAATCAGTGTGCACATTTTTGAATGTTAGTAAGCTTTTATTGTATAATCTGAAATGTATATGCTTATATTCTGTCATTAACTGAGCTACAGTGCAAATCTGATGTTGCTGGTAATGCAGTAGAGGTTTGTGTTGTGTCAGTGGTATTGTTATCCTCACCAAAATTTACACTTTACAATAGTTTGCAGTAAGGTATTAATCCTCCTAGTACACTGTCATTGAAAGGCTTAAGCATACAGCTTTCATACATGCTAATTAATCTGTAATTAAAGACTTAGCTGTCATTACCCAAGATACAGTGGGACACCTCACATACTGTTGTGATGGTTACCAACTGCCCGACATTGTAACTTAGCCCTACGGTGCTGCTAGTAGTGCTACTTTTATTCCAGCATCTGTTGGTGTTCTCAGAACAGTTAAGTTTTTTTTAACCCTCACTTCCTTGACACACCAGCATTCATAGCTTAGGGCCAACATAATTTTTTTCACTGTCAGCGATATTAAGTACAGACACATCCTGCTAAACAGAAAATGTTTAGGGTCAGTGGTTTTATAGAATAACAAACCGTATGGTCTCAGACAGTATGATGTTCATGCAGACGGGAGTCGGTAATGAAGTGATATATACGATAGCATTTTTTGTGTGTGGTAATAGCAATAAAGGATAGTTAATACTCTATTTGTCTTGTAGTATTCCTGTACCTGTTGCAGTGCTTGCTGGGGCTGAAATACATGTGGAGATTCTCTTATTTATTTTAATTATTTATTATTTGTGATAAGTGAAAGAGCATATCTAGTTATGGAAGGGTATAGTACAAGTCTGTCTAGGATGAGTTGCTTGTTGAGGAAGTGGGGATCAGTTTGGAGTTGAGTTTGGATTTGTGGTTGGGAGTGGCTGGATCTGAAGATGACCATTACATCTTAACCTAAGACAACAGGTGGGTCTATATTACAACCGCGAAAGTCTGAAACATCGAATATAGAATCATTGACACATATTACCCGAACTGCGACTACAACAAACACCCTAAACCATGAAATTCAAAATCCTGAACCGCCATAGCTGTCCAACCCCACCGCGTGCTACATACTACCTACCAAAACAAAATAAATAAACCATATACATACACTAACCGAAACCCTACACTAAACCTTACATACATTACTTTCTATGCACTTACCTTAACCCGCACCCTAACCCTAAGGTCCATAACTAATGCACACTATTACTATCTATGCCCTTACCTTAACCCGCACCCTAACCCTAAGGTCCATAACTATCGCACACTGTTACTGTCTATGCACTTACCTTAACCTGCACCCTAACCCTAAGGTCCATAACTATCACACACTTACCTTACAGAGCTATACCGCAGAAGGGCCAACCATGACGATTCAACATTTTGGATTTCATGCTTCAGGATGATCAGTGTTTTCGCAATTCGACATAGACGTGTCGACGTTTCCGTATTCAGGTAAGTGGACCTTTGCAAATGCAATAAGGAACCACAACAGGTATGTAGTGAATGTCATAAGAAAGTTTATTGATAAAATGTAGAAGAGCAGAGGAGCTAGAATGGAGTTCTGTGTGACTCCTGTGATGATAGGTGCTTTAAACCTAAAAACATATGGTAGCGAGAAAGTTCTAGAACCATTGAGGTGCTTTAGCACTAATACCAATTTCTGTATGTTTTTTAGTAGTGAGTGGTCTGTGAGGTCAAAGGCCTTAATAAGATATATGAAGAGTGTACCAGTAAGGTCGCACTTGTTGATATTAATTAGCATTTCATCTTTCAAAGTCTAAAGAACAGTCATTCCCATGCTGTTTTTGTTTTCTTCTTGTGGATTTGAAGGTGGGGTTTTTGAATGTCAGTTGTTGAATGATTGAATGTAATTGACATTTTCAAGGATTTTCCCTAAGGTGGGGACTGTGGAGATTGGTTTAAAGTGGGTGGTATCCCTTGTATTTTGTTGTTTATGAAGAGATTTAGTTAGGGCTGTTTTCCAAATACCTGGCATATTGCTTTTGTTAGGCACAAATTAAATGTATGAGTTAGAGGGATTGTAAGGAAGTCTTTGCATAGCTCAATGAACCATATATTTGTCTGAACCAGGAAGAAAATCAGTAGAGAATTGTTTAAGCAGAGTTTCATCATCTCCAGCCATTTTTATGTTATGTCAGTACAAGATAGTGCATTTTGAATCCCTCTATGCGACTATATGTAAAACATGTTATGAACTTGGTTGATCTCTGTTAAAACAAATTCTGCAGAATAAATTTACAGTACAAGCAATTTTACAGCCTTCAAGTTGTCTTAATGCAGAACTGTTTTTTAGAAGAGGTCTGCTGTATAAATTGGTTCATAGGTTCATATGTAGGTACTAGGCTGTTGGCCCTAGGGCATATATAAGCCTAGTCAAAAAGGTAACCTGGCTTTCGTCACCCAAGAAAATTATTTACCTGTGCCCCTGTCGAGCAGAGCCACAGAAGTGATCCCCGGATGCATTTGCATCTGCTGCATTTTCAAGTAAGTAATTCTCAGAAAAGTGACAGTGGCACATCCAGTTTCTATTTGCATTCATTTAAAATACTACTTGCTATTGAAACAAAGTTAATCTCATGGAGAGACAGATATTAATCATTTTCTGGTACTGTTACCTTCCAGAAAACTGTTTTAAGGCACAGTTCTTTGGTTTCTAGACTAAAAAATGTAGTTATGTGAATATCTGAAAATATAATTCTAGAAAAAAATGGAGCAGGAAAAGGCATAAATGGCACTTAGAAAATGGAGTGCTAAAAACATAACTGAAGCTCCTTTACTTCATAAAGAAGTAGGTGAGTCCCTGGAATTACTTTTGTAGGTGAGTGTGTGATTGATTGTTAAGCCTTAAAAAGATTTACAAAAGCACTGTATTTGCGAAGATGATCAGAAAGGAGACATCTTTGTAGATGCTGGTTGCACAGTCAGATACACTTGCTGGACCTATGGCTTCTTCATTTTACTTTTGCCACATGTTTGGATGTAGATATTAACTTATTTGTGGGCATTTTACCACTTATTAGGTTGTGAGGAGAGAAAACATGTCTTGTGTTTGCTAAACCTACTGAGATTTAGGATGTCACAGACATATCAATCAGTGTATAACAAGGACCACACAATATGATTCTGTAGTTTTATCCTTATGTTAGACTGAATGCTATAAAGATTCTAGGCAAAATGACTTCCATGTTGCCATTTAATCTTTTTAAATTCACTGCTAACTTTAAATTATAGTGCTCCTCTGTGATACCACTAAACACTATGAACATTTAGAAAAAGATCATTTACCATCTGGTGTTTTCTCGATTGCTCTTTCTGCCTAACGTTTTACATTTTACTTGTGATTAGTTATTTACTGTAGTATCAGTCTGTTACCATGGGAATCAAATGATATCATAAGGACAGTATTTTGAAATGTCCTGGCAAAACAGAAAGAAAAAAAAAACAATCACAAGGACCAAACAAACCCTCATCTATTTCCATTTGTACAACCTCAGTAACATAGACTGCATGGCATACACTCACTCAGTTATCTCTCTCTGTCTCTCTCTTTCCATCTTTCCTAAAATGTTGTTGCAGTACACCAGCTAAGCCAAGTTTCAGCACTGACAGAGGCTAATCAAAACATTGGTGGTGTTCAAACAACATGTCTACCAACGGTGGCTGTACTTCCCTGCTGAGGGATGACCCTCCCCTGATAGTAGGTTACTAAGCATGTTGAGATGAACAACATAATACATATGCACAAAAAAAAAATAATCAGGTAGAAGAGGAAAATCCCTATTTGCTATGGAATCCCATATAGTGCAGGTAAATCTGCTATATGTTGTGCTCCCACGCAGTAATGCTGGCAAGTTTCCACCAATGGCAGATCACACAGCATCAGAACTCTCTCTTTACCATTTTAATGTAATGCACCTCTCTCCACTCTCCTGTATAAGGACTGTGATACCTTCATGACTCACAATTGGGCATTATAGAAGAACACAAGTCAGCAGGGGGAAAAAACTTAGGTAATAAGGTACATAAAGCACACCTTCCTTACATAGCTTCTTCCCTGGTTTGCTGTGCTTAAGTAATAAGGTATATATAACACACCTTCCTTACATAGCTTCTTCCCTGGTGTGCTGCGTAGCAATGAGATGCAATACAGCAAGAACAGATCAGATGTCTAACAACCCCAGCCTGACATTTCCTGCTCTAACAGATAGATCAATGTACACCTTAAGGCAAGCACTGCCACATGTGTGCATTGTTTGCTACAGCTACACATGCAGTCTCGCTCTGAAGGGCACTGGTTGTGGAAGGAGCAGAACAAGTGTCTCGCTTTGTAGCCAGTAAATCTACCAGCCAAAGACTTCCACACTAGAGACCAGAGAAAACACTAAGCTGCTTTAACAGGCTGGGATTCAGAGCAAACAAACCTTTTAGGCTATCAAGTATATCATATTTAAACAGTTTAGATTGATCCCAAGGAATGTGATCATGGTCATTCAAATCCCTGTATTGGTTTAGTGATTGTGAATTCCAGGGCAGGCCCGTTTTTGGCATCTTTGCAATATCTTACAGCTATATAACTGCTGAGCTGCTTGCAAATGTGGAATTCCCTGTAGCAACAACAGCAAGGAGATTAGATCAATACAACATTTCCCCATGATGTACACTCCCCATCTGGTCATATTCCATCACCATTCCCATTGTACACAAAAAGTAGCTTTGGCCCTGCTCATATTAGTCACTTCTTGCTGCAGAACTATTGCTGTTGACCACTTTCCCTGGTTTTACTAACAGCAATTGATGACACTCATTTACAATAGTAGATTTCCCACTTCAAAATAAAGGACCTGCACACCTTCCTAAACTGGCAGCTCCTTTAGAGGTGTTTTGTGAGGTTCTTCATAGTTGGAAGTGTTCCACTGGCAGTATATTATGAGCTATAGCAACAGTTAAGTTACACACAGTGATCAAAAATGATTAGGCAGCAGTCCACATAGTAAATGCTAGTATCCTTTGCATTCCTGCGTGCATTTTATAGATATAACAGTTGCATTTGCTGCATGCAGAACCAAGTTTAAGGCCTATGAAATGTGATCCTTACCAGTGGTGTACTAAACACAGTGCATGGAGCATATGCCTCTGTGTCTTATGTTTACGTATACTAGGGCTTGATAGTAACATTTACCATTGTTATTATCAGTATTATTACTTGCTGACCTTGCAGACTTTAACCCTTATTGTTTTGTCATAAAATCACAAATTTTATGTGGGACAAAGAAACACACTGGGGGAATTTTGTTCATTGAGCTCTATCACAAAAGAATTACATTAAACTCTTTCCTTGCTTCCATTAATATAATTTCTTTTACTTGTACATTGGCTTCCAAAAGGTTTATACAGAATGAAGAAGAAACAGGTTAAGTAATGGCTTCTGATCTTAAGCACTATCTAAAAATGCTTACTGGATTGATGTTGGTTAGACTGAAGGATACTTATTCCTTAGCTTTCCTCCATCTTTTGACTAGTTCCTTTCTAAAGTCCAGTTTAGATCCTGCAGTCTGTATGCATCTTAATGAAACACACTTGTTATGTGGTGTTGGAAAAGGACATATCATTCTAACAAAAAGCATTTATCATTTTAGTGCATTTTTTGCAAGGGTCATTCACAGAATGAATATCCATCCTTTTTATGTCTGGACTTAAAACGTCATAAAACTGATACTGTAAATTTGACGATACTCATTTCTTGGGTGCCAACTTGCAATCTACTGTAAATACCTTTTATTGTTATTAACATATTGATACTACTGCTGTTAATACAACTTTAACTGCATGTTTAAAATAATTAATTTCTCTGTAGCACTAGGCTGAACCTGAAAATGGTCCAGAGAGATAAGTGTTGTACCACGGTCAACTAAATAAACAAACATCAAAACTCTCCAAACTGTGAAGCCAGTAAACTAGGAAAAGGAAGATCATAAAATCTCAAAAGTCATCATTTGGGCAGAGGACCAGTACTCCCACAATAGAGAGTCCTCTCTCTCTCTCTCTCTCTCTCTCTCTCTCTCTCTGATTAGGCTGACTGACTCACTTAAGAGACAGTGTTAAATTCAATATGCAGCAATTCCATAGCTGACACAGCAATACAAGCCACTTTACATATCAACTAAATAGGACACACCAAAGTGTAGTGTTACCCCTACATTTCCCATCTGCAATATTTTATTGCTGCATGTGCACTCTCGTCATAATCAGGAACCGTCTACAAGGACAAGAAGCTTACATAAGCATACTCATAGCCTCTGCTACTAGAATAACTTGCAGTAAGAACCACTTCTTATTTCCATACGTGGCATGTAAGCCTTGGTGTGGCAATTTTGATTTATTAAGAGTCATATAGTATAGAAGTAGACAAACATGTGGGAATCATGCCTGGGTCTTTAGTATGTAACACAATAACATCTAATTAACTTACTAATCAGCTGTACTAATGGGAATGCCAACATTTACATACACATTAATTAAAATAGGATGTAAATGAAGGATACTACACTATTTATGTTGCTTGTTTTTCCATAAATGTATATGCTAAAAATTCCATAAAATGAATCCTAATATATTTTTAACAAAGTACAATAAGCTGTCAAGCACTGAAATGTTTCATTGCATATAGATGCCATTACAAACATGAAAAAAGAGACAAATGCAACTAAAAGTAAACAACATGAGCTCTCATCTACTTTTAACTTAATGCTGCCAAGCATTTCTTCATTTACAGCAAGCTTGCAGGTCAAGAAGTTCAAACACTTAGCTGAATGGAAGGGTTTCATATTGCTCAGTCTCTGATCAGTCTTCAGATGTAAGCCTACTCTGGTAGACAGATTACAGAGAGTTAACATTACATCCTGTAACCTACATATGTGTGGGTGCAGTCACAACAATACAATGGTAGGTTGGTGTTGACTCATATGCAGAATATATATAAACATGTTTTTTTTTCTTTTTTTCTTCTTCCTTTCCTTTCTTTTCATTGTATTGACATTAGAAACAGGATACTGCCATGGAAGATTTTAAAAACATCCTATTAAAAAGTATACTCTGAAGAGAAGATGGCATCTAAAACAGATCTTTACAGCTACACGTTGTTTACCTATTATTTTGATAAGATTGCAGATTTATGATAAAATTTAGTAGCACAGGTATTAAAATAGTATTTTCAACATCATCTTACCTTTCTGTTCTGTGTGGTCCCTGTTTCCATGTTTCCAGACTTGGCACACCTTTGCCTTCTAGTAACACAAAACTGCCTTTTACCTGTTGCAGAGAAAAGATCTCCGTTAGTTACAGTGTGTTCCTGGCAGATGTTTCAGCTTCTGACTGCACACCTAGAGCAAGACAGAAAAAGTGAGCTTTTACTGTGGGTGTGGCCTGCCTTGGTCTACTATACCTGTTTGTCAGTGAACCTATGAAATCCTTTGTGTTCCTCTACAAAACAGCACAAGTGGGTGATGGGAAAGTTATTTGGGGGAGGGTAGTGGAACCAGAAAAAAATTACTTTCTCTTTTTGTCTATAGCATAAATGGTATATATTTATTTTCTTTTTGGTACTGTATCTAAAGGGTTCTTACTGATCCGAAGGTGTCAGTAGCAGTATTATTTATAATATTTTCCCTAGAGAGAGAGAGAGAGACAGAGACAGAGAGAGGTGTGTTTCCTGTTATCCCTTACAGGAAATGTTTAAAACTCTACCCAGCTCTCAGTGCAGTGCTTTTATAATGTGTTCTGAAAACTGATAATGGACCCCTAGTCAGTCATATGTCAGAATTTAAGCTGTACTGCTTTTCTCCAGTAAATGTATATATACTCATCCTAACAATTAACACTGACAGAGGTGTGATAAAATTGTTTATCTGGAAGACAGCATAGATATTTTTATTAAGGACAGCTTTGTAGCAACATTCTGTTCAAAACTCGGTCCTTTTCATACTAACAGAAACAATTTTATACACTGTTCTCACAAAAATATGCAAATAAACCTCACAAAGACAGCTATTCTCATATGAATTGAACCTCTAGGAATTAAATTTGTAAAAAGTAGAACAAATACTGAAATAAAGTAGTAAAGAATAAAACAAAAATCATATACACAGCCAGCCAATCAGAAAACTGCATTAGTTATTAAACGGACAACATTCTAAGCTTCTACACGAAGTAAAATTAATCCAAATAAAATACCAAAGTAAACTATAATTCCTTTAGATGCTAACACAGTACAATCTACTCTGCAAAAAACAGTAAAACATGGTTATCAACAATGTAAAAAGTCTAAAGCATACCCCAGAAGTACAGTAGAAACCTCCCATGAAGTAGCCCATTCATACAACCTGCATCACTTGCACAATACCTTATTCAGATGACAAACTACAAAGTTACTATATCCTACTGAAATAAATAGGAAACAGTAATCCAAACTAAAAAAAGTACAGAAAGACATGTACAAATGGACTATATTTGTGTGATAAATGAAGCATCTTGTACCAGACAGCCAATTTATTTCATTCATATCTTTGTCATTTTTATTTAAAAAAAAACATTTTTTCCCCTCATGGTATACAAGATATTTAATTTATTACACTACTGACTCTTACATAATCCAATATAAATATATCTATCTAACTATATATATATATATATATATATATATATATATATAGACATACACCTTTGAGGGAGTGTGTGTGTGTGTGTGTGTGTGTGTGTGTGTGTGTGTGTGTGTGTGTGTGTGTGTGTGTGTGTGTGTGTGTGAATATATATATATATATATATATATATATATATATATATATATATATATATATATATATATATATATATATATATATATATACCAATAGATATATGTGTGTGTACACATGTACATATATGTACATGTGTGTGTATACACATGTACATATATGTACTTGTGTGTGTGTGTGTGTGTGTGTGTGTGTGTGTGTGTGTGTGTGTGTGTGTGTGTGTGTGTGTGTGTGTCCATGTACTTGTGGGTGCATGTAGCCATCCTGATTCATACAAGTACATCCACACAAGTATCTTTTGAGTGCTACATAAAAGCATATGAACCCGCTTCATTGAATGACATCAGCCTAACCATTTCTTACAATTTGTTTAGCAATCCAAACATAGTTGTAATGGCAGTTAGATTTGCAGTTATTTTTTCTGTTTAGTCACAATTACATCGGGATGTATCTGTGTGTGCTACTTGCATTATGTATAGGGCAGAGTAATCCACATTACCACATTTGTGACTTTTAGGAAAACATATGAGGTCCATCACCTGCAGTACTCTTTTTTACGGCTGAGTATACTAACAGGTTATAGTAGTTGTCATAGATGTATTTAACTTGGTTGAAGCACAGATCATCGGCTCATTATTCAAGGAAAAATGTTGACTTTTTATAACAGTAAAACATCTCAGCACAGGATTTCACAAAATGATGGGTTTACAACTGAAGACATTTTGGCATTGTTTACAAGATGGAGAATGCACATTAATGTCTTAAAAAACACAAAACAGTTCCTAACTTTTTTATTTTGAACTTAGCCAGCATCCTTCCTGAGTTCCACAGAGTGTACTGTAGTTTGCAGATCTGCACAGGTAAAATGTATGACAGCTCTCTGTGTGCACTTTTTACAGGCAATAATTTTATGTTTATGCCACAACATTTTATGAAGACATAAACTCATTTAATTATATTTTTCTGTTGCAGTTCAATGGTGCTGCATGTTATATGCATGCTGTTTGTGCAGATATTTGGGAGTTCATCAGCATTTCTGGGAACAAGAGCGACTTGTCAAAATACACTCAGTGTGTGAATTACAGTTCATCATATTTCAGTGATATGGCTTCTCTGTTTGAGCCATTTTATAACAGTCACATTCAGCTGATTTCACATTCAGATTACAGTTTTATAGCATTACAGACTTTAATGGTATGATGCACCCTATTACTGGTTACTTTCTCATAGCCTTTTAGTGTGGCACTGTTACAGTCTCTAATTTAAATGAGGAACAGTTTGTTGATATCTGCCTGCTAACCTGCTGGGATATCTGTTTGCAGTACTTGTATTGACTTTAACATTTTCTCATGTCATTCTGATGTGTACCTGCACCACTTATTTCCCTGTCACAACATAACTATTCCACTGTCTTGTTTAGGCAAAATATGCAAAGTGTGCTCAGTTCAACAAAACAGCATGCAAAATATGGAATGTGTTTTACATTCCAAAGTAAAATATTCTTTTGCAGTTGCTTTGTGTGAACATAACTTGACACAACCATGACTGAACTTTTAATGTTATGGAATGTCTGTGTAGAAAGCTAACCAGTTTATCTTAAGCACCTTTTGTTTTTATATTTATCACATATATGGGAATATTTGAAGTTCTGTTTGTTACACACCCATACATACCTATCTGTGTGTATGTGTCTGTCTGTATCTGTGTGTTACATGACATGCATGACTGAAAAGAGGTGGACATTTATCATAAAAGTATGTAATTCAGGTAAGGTATACATCAAATTACAGAAAAAACAGAAATCTGACATTTGGCAGATATCTATCTGTCTATCTATCTATCTATCTATCTATCTATCTATCTATCTATCTATCTATCTATCTATCTATCCATCTATCTATAGATATTTACTGTCACAATGTTGAAGCCCACAACCATGAAAACCATAATCTCAAAATCATAACATTGAAAGAAGAAAACACTGAAGACTATAATGTCTAAAGATCTTGAATCCTCCTACCACTGTGAACTCTGGAATGTGTGATAACATGTTGTAGCCTCCAGGGGTGCAGACTCAGGAACTAGTGTTAACACAGGTCTTGCAGAGGTGTGGACCCAGGAACAAGTGATAACATAGGTCCTCCGTGGAGGGCAAGCCCAGGAGATAGACACTGTGGTCTTCAGGGTTTTGATCTTTTGATATTATGGCCCCAAAATTATGATTTCCATGATTGTGATAATTAATATGTGTGTGTGTGTGTGTGTGTGTGTGTGTGTATGTGTGTGTGTGTGTGTGTGTGTGTGTGTGTGTGTGTGTGTGTGTGTATGTGTGTGTGTGTGTGTGTGTGTGTGTGTGTGTGTGTGTGCGCATCCGTGCATGCATGTGTATGTATATATATATATATATATATATATATATATATATATATATATATATACATATATATATATATATTTATATATATATATACATATATATATATGTGTGTGTGTGTGTGTGTGTGTGTGTGTGTGTGTGTGTGTATGTGTGTGTGTGTGTGTGTGTGTGTGTGTGTGTGTGTGTGTGTGTCTGAGTGTGTGTGTGTGTTTGTGTGTATACATATATATATATATATATATATATATATATATATATTTATATATATATATATATATATATATATATATATATATATATATACATGTATGTATATGGTTTACTATTATAATGTCATCGTTCACATACATGCCTTTGAAATGCTCGTCCGACATAATTCTGATTACTTTGCTTGCTGAAAGGTCATAATTTCGATGTCCATAATGTCGTAAACACCTTCCTGTCACACATATGAACATCGCAGAAAGAAATCCGGCATTCTAAGATGACAACAAGACATTAGAGTAGTGTTTTTGTATGACGCTAACATGTAGTCGCATATAGGATGCCCGGCATAGGAGCGTACTGAGTGGATGGGATATTAGTAGATGTAAACACAGTGTTGTAGGATATTATTAGGAAGTGAGTACCAGACATCATTCGGAGGCAACATTTTGGATAGTAAGGAATAGCTAGCAAGGGTAAGTATATTACTGTCTGCTGCTGGCATTACAGGCGTATCAAAACAGGACATTAAAGGTCTATTACAAATGTAGCCTTACACGTTAACTGTAATGCATAACCATTGCTGGAACAACTATTACTATGTTGTATTTATGCATATTGTTGATACATTGCTGCATGTGGAGTGGATATATGTGGCTGACTGTGACCGTAGAATCTGCTAAATGTGTTGCTAGTGCTTAAGTGCCAATAGTGTTGTGAAAGTGACAAAGTGTACTATGTACTGCAACTGCATATGTAACATACTACAGATAGTGTCTGCATCTATAGGTGCTAGTGTAGTTATCTTGCAGTGTGATATGTGGAATAGATGTGTTAGAAGGGGTTGATGTTGTTTAAATGGTGTCTTGGAAGTGCAAATAGCACGTACCTATGTCACTGAACTGTACATAATGTATAGGTTCTTTAATCATGTTGTGGTATAAGACCATGTTTACACTATAGGAAGGTTGTAATTATCCTCATGTGGTGCATATATAACTTTGTAATGTTTAAAATGTGATTAACTTATAGGTGTCTTGTAATAAGATGGCTGATCAGCATACATTGAGTTATCCAGGCATAATTGTCACTACTTATAGCACTGTAATATCGCAAAAGGGATGGTCGATACTGTGCATTGATGACTATCAGTATTATCTGGAGGAAAAAACATTAGTGAAGAATTATTGGTGTTGTACACTGAAATCTAAGCAAAAATGTAAGGGCCACTGTATAAATGAGAAAGGGGATAGTGGAGAGAAATTACTGAAAAGTATTGCACATTTTCATGCGCCTGATGTTGTGAGAGTAGAACAAACGAAGGTCCGTGAGAAAATTAAAAGGAGAGCTGAACAGACATTAGAGGACCCATGTAGAATTGTATCTGAAGTTCTAGCAAGCACGTCAACTGATGTTGTCACTACTATGACCAATACTGATGCACTAAAACAATGTGTACTTAGGCTTAGGTGTAGGAACAGTACACTTCCTAGAGTGAACTTGGCTAGTTTGAAGGATCTCAGTCCAGAAATGGTACTTTAAAAGCAGGAGCATTTCATTATTAAACATAGCGCCTTAAGGAGTCATAACAATGATGTTGTTATTATGACAACAAAAAGTAATCTGAATGTGCTATGTAATTCAGAATTTATATTGGTGGATGGGAGCTTCCCCATTAGCACTCGAGAATGTAAGCAGGTGTACTCTGTACATTGTAGTTTGGAAGGTACTGGACACAATAAAGTTGTGCCCGTTGTGCATGGTATACTCCCTTCGAAAAGTGAAGAGTGTTATGACCAGTTTTGGTCAACATTGCTGTCTATATGTGAAGAATTCCAGCAGCAATTATGTCCCAAAATGGTTTTAAGTGATTTTGAAAAAGGGGCTGTGAATAGCATAGTGAAGCACTTTCCTAACAGTACAGCTAAAGGTTGCTGGTTTCACCTGTGCCAGATTCTGTGGAGGCAAATACAGAAGCTTACTCTGACTACAGTGTATGGTACTGACACACAGTTTGCCTTACTTTGTAAACAGATTCCTGCTTTGGCATTCATACCGAGCATGTACTGGAGACATTAACACCATTCAAGAGGCTTTGGGTGACAGCTATATGTGATTTCTTCAGGAATAATTACATTGTAGGTCATCCTAAATGGTATGGCATGTGTGGTAGTACCTCTGAGAGACAACTGTTTGAAGTGTCATTCTGGAATTAGTCAGATACTTGTACTATGGACTATCCAAGGAGCCAGAATGCAGCGGAAGGCTGGCATCACAGGTTAAGGAGTTTACTAGGGAAGAAAGACTTGTATATCACTGATCTGTTACATGCTATCTGCCTAGAACAGAATCATTTGGAAGACCTTAAACAGAAGTTGTTATGCTATGTTCCTTCCTCACCCAAGAAATGTAGACTTATAGATAAAGAACATAAGATCCAACATTTATTAGCTAAATGTGATGAATGTACATATATATATATATATATATATATATATATGTATTCACTTCAGAATCTCGAAATTCTGAAACATCGAATCTCATATCAATGTTTCAGAATATCCAAATTCTGAAACAAATCCAAAAAAAAAAAAAAAAAACTAGTTAAGTGTTTATGCAAGGGGGCCCCTGCTACTTAAAAATACCAGCTCCGAGATCACACTACAGTGAGGAAAAGGGAAATCTCCCGAAATTCATAGGTTCATAGGTAGGTATTAGGCTATTATCCCTAGGGCCTATATAAGCCCAGCTAAAAAGGTACCCTGGTTGCTACCCAAGAAAATAATTTTCCTGTGCCCCTGTCGAGCAGAGCCACAGAAGTGATATCTCGGGTGAATTTCCTATTTCCCATCCAGTCATCAAGATTTTTCTTGAAGAGTGCTAATGAGGAGTTCTGTTTGACATAGATAGGTAGTCTGTTCCAGAGTATGGGAAGTCTCTGGGACAGGAATCTATCCCTCCAGCATGTTCTGTTTATTGTGGTGACAAGGTTTAGGTCCCTAGAGCGTGTAGCTCAGAGGGATTGGGATTTCTTTAAGTGGAGCATGTCCAATAGCTCTGGGTTTGACATAGCTTTGTATGTTAGGCAGAGATCGCCTTTGAGTAGGCAAAATGTGACAGAGTAAAGCTGGAATTTTTTGAGACAGTCTGCGTAGGGCATCTGCTTGAGGCCAGTAATACTCTTTGTGAGGTATTTCTGTGGCCTTTCCAGTTGTTGCAGATATCTTGTGAGGTACATACCAAAAGGGGCATTGTACTCTATAATGGGTCTAATGAGTAATGAGTAGAGGGGAACAATGACCTCTTTTTTTCTGGATGAGAAACCTTTTGTGATGAGGTGAGCCATGTAGAAGGATTTCCTGGCCACTATGGCGATGTGATTATCAAAGGAGAGACTACTGTCCACCTGAGTCCCAAGGTCTGTTATCACACTTTCAGCATTAAGTAGACTACCACGTATGTGGTAGTTCATGAGTACAGAGTTTTTACCAAAGGGGATGACAATACACTTTTTGGCATTGAGCTTCAGGCCATGCTTTGACACCAGGCATCTGTCTCAGTGAGGCCCTTTTGTAGTATGTCCACATAGGTTCATAGGTTGGTATTAGGCTATCAGCCCTAGGGCCTATACAAGCCTAGCCATAACAATTCCCTGGCTATTTCTTCCCACACTATTTACTTCCCTGGACCCCTGTCTTGCAGGGTGACTGACGTGATCCCTGGGGTGAATTTCCTTTCTCCCATCCAATCGTCAAGGTTCCTTTTGAAGAGGGTCAAAGAGTCACTCTGCTTGACATGTATGGGCAATCTATTCTAGAGTCTGGGAAGTCTCTGGGTCAGGAACCTATCCCTCCATCATGTTTTGTTTACTGTGATGACAAGGTTTAGATCCCTGGAGCGTGTGGCTCTGAGGGACTGGGATTTCTTTAAGTGTAGCATGTCCAACAGCTCTGGGTTTGACATGGCCTTGTATGTTAAGCAGAGATTGCCTCTAAGTAGACGATATGTGATAGAGTATAGCTGGAGTTTTTTAAGGTGGTCAGCGTAGGGCATCTGCTTTAGGCCTGTGATTCTTTTAGTGAGGTATTTCTGCGGCCTTTCCAGTTGTTGCAGATGTCTTGAGAGGTACATACCAAACAGGGCATTGTATTCTATAATGGGTCTAATGAGGGATGAGTACAGTGGGACAATGGCCTCCTTTTTTCTGGATGAAAAGCCCTTAGTGATGAGGTGTGCCACATAGAAGGATTTCCTGACTGTTGTGGCGATGTGGTTATCGAAGGTGAGACCACTGTCCACCTGTGTCCCTAAGTCTCTTATCACACTTTTGGTGTTCAGTGTACTGCCACCTATATGGTAATTCATGGATACATGTTTTTTCCCAAAGGGGATAACTATACATTTCTTGGCATTGAGCTTGAGCCCATGGCTCTGGCACCAAGCATCTGTTTCTGTAAGGCCCTTTTGTAGAGTACCCACATCATTTGGGGATTCAATAATGGCTCCCAGTTTGCAGTCATCTGTGACCTTTATTAGCCAGAGTCCCTTAGTGTTGGCCTGTACTTCAGAGAAGTAGATGCCAAACAAGAGTGGTCCCAGGACTGAACCCTGAGGTACTCCACTTGTCACTTGTCTGGAGCTGGATTTGGAGTCGGCTACTTTTACAGTGTGGGTTCTATCAGTAAGCCAGTTAGCAACCCATTGGGTGACGTAGGGATTAATGCCCAGCTTAGTAAGTTTATCTATGATTCCAGAGTGGGGGATGGTGTCAAAGGCCTTAGCAAGGTCTACATAGGCTGTGTGGACCACCTTACCCTTGTCCATGGCTCTGGAGACTGATTCGAAGAAGTCAATCAGGTTCAGGAGACAAGATCGGCCCTTCACGAACCCAAACTGGGTGGGGTCCAGTGTTTGAAGGTTGCCAATGTCTTTGTTTATAAGTTCCATGTTAATACGCTCCATGGCCTTGCAGATAAGGCTTGTCAAACTGATGGGACGGTAGTTTCCGGTATCCAAATTGGATCCCCCCCTGTGGAGTGGGATAACTGTAGCTCTGCGCCACTCAGTGGGCACGAAACCTGAGGTGAGGTTATGATTAAACATGACACTTAGATGAGGTGCCAGTTCATATTGTAATTCATGTAGTACATAGCCCGGGACGTCATCTGGTCCCATGGATGCTGTATTCTTAGCTTTGGAGAGTGCATTTATTTACCTGTGTGGCCATTATTACCGGAATTTGGCAATCTTCCGGTATTGAGATGTGCCATTTAGGGGGTGAGTGGGGGGTGAAGTTGGCACTGAATCGATCTGCCAGGATATTGGCAATATCCTTCAGATCAGTATATTTAATGCCATTCTGTTTTAGCTCAGAGCAGATCTGAGCATTGTCATTTAGATTCTTGACATAGATGCCTTGTGGTTGTCTTTGGAATCTTTGGCAATTTTATTTTTGTAACTAGCTTTGGAGGATTTTATGAGGGATCTCAGTTTCTTACTGAGGCTGGTAAGAGAATTTTTTGCATCCTGGGATTTTCCTCTTTTCTGCAACAGTTTCTTCCTTTTGTTGTAAAGTTTGTTTATGGCAGGGGACCACCAGATTGGCTTCTTTTTTTTGGATGAGAGCATCTTGGTTCTATTTGGGATGGCATGATTCATGCATGAGTGGATGTGCTCGTACAGTGCCTTAGTGTAGGATTCAGCAGTTGAACTTTCAGTTCCGGTCTGCATGAGTGTCATGAAGTTTGTCACTTCTGACTTGAGTAGCATGAAGTTGGCTTTGGAGAGGTTTTTTGTGGAGGTTTCCTTACTGGGGGGTGGGGTGGGATGTGGATGTTAAGGGTGATTAGCTTATGTTCAGACTTGACTAACGAGGGAGTGACCATAGGTATGGAGCATCGATTTCCCATGTTGGTAATGACCAGGTCTAGGATATTGGAGCCCCTGGTGGGACTATGGATTAGTTGATCCAGGGCATTGGAATTTATGAATTCCAAGAACCGTTGTGCAAAGGTGTTGGTACACGAGTAGTCTTCCCAGTTAATGGCAGGGTAGTTAAAATTACCCAGTATTAGGGTGTTTGGTTGTTTCTTAATATTTTCCAGTATGTTTAGAAAGGTGTAGCAAGAATCTTGGGGTATGGTGGGGGATCTGTAGCAAGCTACAATTTGGATTGCAGTCTTACCTAGTGTTAGTTGCACCTGGAGAATTTCAGATGCATTGTGTTGGGCAGCTAGCCTGGTGGTGTGAATATCCTTGGTGAATATTGACACTCCTCCACTTTTAGTGTTTTGGTCCTGGTTTGGTGGCCGAAAAGTGTGGTAAGAGTTGTAGCCTGGTATTGCAGGGGTGCTCTCTGGAGCCTTGAACGAGGTCTCAGTTACTGCACAGATATCGATGTTCTCCATTTTTAGGAGTGCCTCGAGAGAGTGCATTTTGAGGTTTAGACTTCTAGCATTGAATAGCATTACCTTCATATTTTGCATGCTTGTACCTGTTACGGTGGTGGTTTTGTCCTTTGAACTTTGCCTAAAAAAGGCACTGTAGGGGTGGCAAGAGCCTTAGCCAGTAACCTGAATCCCAGGAGGGACAGGTGCAGACCATCTCTGGCAAAGCATCGTGGTCTGTCAATCATGTCGTTTCGATTATGGCTCCTAGTTTTCAGTCATCTGCAAAGTTCATTCTGAAACTTTGATCATATGGTCGCGACCATATGAAATTTGAGATTTCAGGATTTCAACATTCTGAACGGAACCTATATATACATATATATATATATGTATATATACACATATACATATATACAGATGGTAGTGGTTTAGATTAATAAATGTTAATATCGAATATGTATAATGCTGGTAGAAATGATCACAGAATCATATGATTGACTCTGTCAGTGTCATTGTGTGGAAGGTCGCAGATAAGCAGGGAGTGGGGATTTGCCCTTACTCTACTGCTGTGTTATCTCAGAGTTGATATATATTATTTGCAGAGGTTGTTGGGGTATGGGGGGGCCTTGTCCGCTGGCATAAAAACATTAGTTGCTGGGTTTTTTTTCAATGTTTTGACGTTCAGTCCTCCTTTTGGATCAAAGTTTTAAAGTTCAATGTTAAGGTATTTTGATTGTCAAATACATATGTGTGTTTGTGTGTGTGTGTGTGTGTGTGTGTGTGTGTGTGTGTGTGTGTGTGTGTGTGTGTGTGTGTATGTGTGTATAAAAACACCCACACAACTAGGATTACCATTTCTGGCATGGAAAAACAGAAAACACAGAGGAACAATGAATACAGGAAGGTTTCTGGCATCATTCTCTCCCCATCTCCAAAATATTAGAGAAATGCATCCATATGCAGCTGATGCAATACCTGATCTCAAATAACTTGCTCTCAAAAACATAACATGGCTTTAGGCCCCAGCAAAGCACCACTACTGCTCTGCTACATTTTACCAACAATGGTCTGCTTGTGTCCACCATGTTCTAGACTTGTCAAAGGCATTTGATACCGTCTCGCACCAGCAACTGCTCGTTCAGCTCTCCTCATCGTGGTTTCTTAGTTACCTGTCTGGAAGGCAGCAAGCTGTTAAATGGCAACAAGCCCACTCATCCTTTCAACCATTTACTATAGGTGTCCCTCAAGGTTCTATCCTGGTCCTCTCCTATTAAATATATTTATAAATGACCTCCATACCTCCACTCACCATGTTAGTTTAGTTCAGGATGCAGACAACTCAGCATTAATATGTGCAGCTTCAACAATAAATAAGCTCCAAGACATTACCCAAAAATCTTTTTCCTCTGTAGAAATCTGGCTCAAAAAGTCAAACCTCTTACTCAACCCCAAGAAAACTAAGTTAATGTTTTTTACCTCAAAAAGTTGCCAAAATCAAAAGAAATCTTTTATTATAAAGTCAGCAAATAATACTGTCATTGAAACTGTAACTCACAGTAACTTTCTATGCATTATAATAGATGACAATCTCAGATATGATCAGCGTATACTGCACAACATTAAATCTACACACCAGTAACTAGGTTCCCTTTATAGGATCAATGGATTCCTTAAAGGTAGTGCAAGAAAAACTCTAGTCAGCACCTTTTTATTGCCAACTTTCTTATACACCGCCCTTATCCTAACAAACGTAAGCAATACTCAAAGAAAGAAACTTGCCTGCTGCTACAACAAAATAGCTAAAGTTGCCACCAGTCTCACTCATAGTACCAGCCATTGTCATAGCTTAAAGCAATTAAACTGGCTTAAACTACACAACTACCTAACATATTCACAACTAACTACAGCAAACTAACTCGTTCATCCATTCATCCATCCTCAGCCCCTTTTCCCATTATGCAGATGAGGTTGGGCTGTCACTTCCACAGTGACAATCATCTTGAGCCAAGGTTTACACCACCTAGCCCTGCTGTGGTAGTTCATTCGCACCACTCACTCGCACACACACTCTCACCTATGGTCAATTTAGAGTGTTTATTCCACCTACTGCAGGTCTTTGGAATGTGGGAGGAAACCATAGTGCACGGAGGAAACCCACATGACCACAGGGAGGACATGTAGAGTCCACATGGAAGGCACCACAGCACACAAACTCATTCATCATCCAGAAAAATGCCCTGCACTACCAAATGTATAACTACCTTACTGTCCAGCAAGGGAACTTCCCTCTAGTGACAAATTCTTATTACTTACAAATAAATCAGATAATACTGCCGGAGACTCGCTCTACTTTCAATACATTGCTAAACTCTGGAATAGTATAAGTATAATAGTAACCCAAACAATTCTGGTCCTCCATAAACTCCATCCTCCACCCAGGTAAAGTCAGTACCCCTCCTTCTAACACCCCTCACTCCTCAGAAAATATTACTACCTCATTCAACACAGACTTCACACAAACCATACTATCACTAGCTAAACAACACAACCCCCTCCCCTCCAACCCACACCTTCAACTAGTAATCTCCCCACTGCCTTCTCTTTTTCCCCTGTACCTACCTCCAACATAAAAAAACTCTTAACTAAACTTAAGCCCACCAAATTAGCAGCAGACAGCCTCCCAGGTGAATACCTGCAAATCGCAGCTGATGCTCTGGCCTACCCAGTATCCATCTTGATTAACCGATCTCTGTCAGAAAGTTACGTTCCCACACTGTGGAAAGTATCACATATAATTCCCCTCCACAAAGGCGACCCCTCCACAGAACTAACCAATTACCGCCCCATAGCTATTCTCTCTCCACTCTCCAAAATACTAGAGAGATGCATACACTCTCAGGTCTCAGACTGCCTGCTTACTAACAACCTCCTTTCCAATATTCAGCATGGTTTCCGACCAAACCATAGCACCACCACTGCCTTACTCTCCTTTACTAACACTGTCCTTCAGCATAAAAACAATGGCTATCTCTCTGCTACTTTTCTAAACCTATCTAAAGCATTTGACATGGTCCCACACAAACAACTCATCTCTGTCCTCAATAACCTATCCTTCTCTTAATCAGTCACCAACTGGTTTCAGAGTTACCTGTCTGACTGCCAACAATAGATTGTATGGCAGGACATATCTCCCCAACTATCTGTCTCCATAGGGGTTCCCCAAGGATCCATCCTTGGACCCCTACTCTTTGTTTTCACCAATAATCTAGTCTCTGCCACCAAACATGGCACACTCATACAATATGCAGATGACTCAGCCATCATCTGCTCAGCCCTGTCCCTACCCAAACTGCAAAAAGTCACACAGGAAGCCTTTTCCTCTGTTGAAACTTGGTTATCCGATGCCCAATTAATACTCAACCCAAACAAAACTAAACTACTCCTCTTCCAACCCACCAAACATACACAAAACAACTCTCACTTTAACATTACAGCAAAAGACAACACCACTATATACCCAACTGAACACACTAAATTGCTAGGAGTGGAAATAGACAATAAACTAAAATTTGACATTCACATATCCATGACCATAAAAAAGTCCACAAAAAACTAGGAGCATTATACAGAAATAAGCAACTTCTCACCAAAGCAACAAAAATTTCAATAGCAAATTCCCACCTTATCTCCACCCTACTTTATGCCTCTCCAATATATACCAACCTAAGGCAATGCGATCTAAACAAGCTAGAGACCTGCTACAACAAAATCGCCAAATTCGTCACAGGGGCATCCTATCTTAGTCACCAATGTCTCTCACTTGCTGAACTGGGCTGGCTTGAACTCACTCACCTCCTTCATTGGTATCAACTCTCACTCACCCACAAACTAGTAAAACATTCACTAAATGTCCCATCCCTCCAGAATCTATTCCAACCCTATCGCACCACCAGACCACTAAGATCCAGCAACAAAAATCACTTGCAGATCACTAAAGCCAATAACTCTGCTGGTGAAGCACTATTCTCTTGCACCATAACCAAATTATGGAACTCCTTCCCACCCACAATTACCTCCGTACCATCATGCACCCACTTCAAAACTTTACTAAAAGCGCACCTAAAAACATGCTGGCTATGCCCTTCCAACTCCCACTCTAATATCACCCACCCCATTCAACCACTACCTTTCTTTCCACCCCACTAACTACGTTGATTATAGCAAGCTCAGATGCTCATAAGCCTAGTACTTATTATACAGCAGGAACTTCTTATTGTAACATTTGTTAATGTCTGTTATGTACTTCGCAGATAAAGATTCTAGTTGTCTACTGATGTACTATGTTCTTCATCTGGAAATATGTTTGTAATTAATTGCTATGTTAATCAAATTGTTAATCGCTATGTAATCCAATGTAACTACTGTCTGTTTATTATAACTGTGGAGCTTTTCTCCCCGGGCCTCCACTGAAAATGGACCTACGTCCAGTCGGACACGCCCAGTCAACAAATGTAAATAAATAAATAAATAAATAGTATCCCCATACAAATTAAGCTCCCCAACAAACTCAATAGTTTTAAACCATTGCTTAAACAACAACTTAACGAATCCTGGTCCTGCCGATGCTCATCACAAGGTTAAGACTCTGTGTTCACCGTAGAATACTGTCCAAATACTCTCCTTAAACAGAATATCTCAGCCACTCATTGAAATGACAAAACAATTTTTATACATAACTGCTGCCTGTACAATCCATTAAGTTGCATGTGGACTTTCTCTTTAGTAACTTCCACATTTATAAAATCTTAGAATGTATAAATATAATTACTGTTTGTGTATAAATGTAAATAGAAATGTAACTACTCTGTGTTTAACTGAAACAGTATAATGCAATATAAGCAAATGGAGCTTTTCTCCCATGGTCTCTGCTCAAAATGTATATTACCCAGTCAGACTTTCCCAGTAAACAAAGACAAATAAATAACTCATGAAAACAAACTCAGGAACATAATTTTCTTTCAGATAAGAACAGCGTTGTCCACCAGTCTGCAGTGATTAACAGCTATACAACACAACTATAGGGTCCAGGGTTAGAGAATGATGCAGACCTACCACAGTATATGTGGCATTTCCACATTCTCCCCATGTCTATGTTAGTTTGCTCACAGGATCATTTCTTTTTTTTTTCTTTTGTTTTTGCAGGTATATTTTTTTATCTTCCCATTTCCATTCAGACCAGTTGTGAGTCAGAAAACAAAAAATAAAAATTTCTTGCACTGGGTTACCTTTTGCAAATGTGACCACAACATTGACTTGTTCTAAGGCCAACATAACTGCAGCATGGCCTAATGTTCTGTTGTGGGCAGTATAGTCCTTTCTTGCCAGACATACCTAATACATAAATATAATCTTTAAAGAATTGACTTCTGCCTTTATCTGCTTTAAAAGAAAGCTATGTTAGCCTAAATAAAATGCTTCACAAAGTATCCAAATTATTATTATTATTATTATTATTATTATTATTATTATTACTATTAGATTATTATTCTCACCATCACTAAAATAACCTCTCCATAACACTGCATTCTGGGAATTCTGAGCATTCCACTGTTGTCTATTTTACAATAACAAGTGCAGATAACATTTTCAAAAATCAGTCCATTGTACAGAAATGACCCTTATGTGTGTTAATTGTCGAGTTGTTTGATAAGAATTTGACATTTTAATTTTTAGTTGTTTATAAGAATTTGACATTTTCATTTTATCAAAATTTATTTCTTGCTAATTTTTGAAAATGTCTTTCTCCAGCCATAGGTATGAAAATGCCTTTTCTTCTAAGCAGGGGATACTGCACTTTCTTAAACAACAAGCTAAAAGGGACTTAAAATCTCGACATATACAAACATATTCTGATTTATTTCACTTGAGAAGAGATATTATGGCTGAAGCCTGTTTTCTCTTTCTCTCTCTCTCTATCTCTCTTTTAGTTTGGACAACAGCCCGCATCTTATAGTCTTACAGTTCATTTTTTGTCTTAGGTATCAGGACATAATGTTTAGGTTTGTATTTGGTTTTAGTCTGAATTTTGTTCTTGCCATAATATGCTTAGTTTCCCAACATCTTTTCTGAAAATTTGTTGAGCATTTGCCATTTAACAATAGCTGTGACAGGTTTAGTATAGTCTTTTGTTGGCATAACTGGATAAAGCAATGACTATGACCCAGGCAACCCAGGTTTGATTAACAGCATGGCTGCTCATGAAAAAAGGGATGATAAGACTTACATCTGCTTCCCTTTTGGGAGGAGAGGGTACAGGAAAGTACACTGAGTATGTCTGATGTCAGAGTTCCTGATGGAAACTGTAACAGACATCAAAGTAAGCAGGGTGTCTGAAGCTGCATCACCACAAAGGCAAGGATATAGCCCCTGCAGTGCCAATGTGTATACCCACCCCTGAATGCATGCATCACTAGCACATAGGGGATGAGTGAGAGCATTATATATACATGCAAAAAAAAACAGTTTTATTGTGATTGATTCTTACATGAGCTCATTGTACTCCTGGTCTACAGAACTCCATACCTTCACCTGAGCCTGTGAACTTCCTCAAGGAGAGGATCTTCCCAAGGAAGAGAACATTTCTAAATGTATGAGGTACCAAGAAGGAGAGGGACCCTGGGCAGCAAGATAGGAAGAGGCTGTCAGCAACAGACTGAGATCAAGTAGGAGGAAAAGCTGTATTGATTTTTATATACCATCTGTTGTTTCTTAATATAATTTCTGTCTAAGCCCAGTACTTTTATTCGTTCTCTTTCTCACAATGTTGTCTCTTCTCCTGTCATCTACACATATGTTTAGCTTTGCCATTTTTTCTTTATATGTTTTGGGTGCAGTTATTTCATCCACTGATGTTAACTTTTCACTTGTATATGTTCTAAATTTCCATCTTGCTTTGTCTGTTAGTGTACATGAAGATGAAATTGCATACTTTCTTACATAAATCACAGACTTAAACCCAGTCGTAAAGCTTTATTCCTTCACCTTTGGGCTGCTCCAGATACTTAATCTGTCAGCTAAATTAATACTATATAACAATAAAAACAACAGGTCATAGGTTCATAGGTGTGTACTAGGCTAATGGCCCTGGAGCCTTTACAAGCCTAGCTCATAGGATTATCCTGGCATCGTGCCACCCAACCTTAGTTCCCAGTGCCTCTGTCGAGTAAAGCCACTGGAGTGATCCCTGAGGTGAATTTTCTATTTCCCATCCACTCATTAAGATTTCTCTTGAAGAGGGTTTGTGAGGTGCTCTGCTTGACATGTATGGGAAGTCTATTCCATAGCATGGGCAGTCTCTGGGTTATGAACCTGTTCCTCCAGTACATTCTGTTGATTGTGGTAATGAGATTGAGGTCTCTGGAGTGTGTGGTGTGGAGGGATTGGAATTTCTTTAGATGTAGCACTTCTAACAGAGCTGGGTCAGACATGGCATTGTAAGTCAAGCAGAGATCGCCTCTAAGTAGGTGTTATGAGACAGAGAATAGATGGAGTTTTTTGAGTCTGTCCATATAGGACAAGTGTTTCAGGCCTAGGATCCTCTTTGTGAGGTACTTTTGTGGCCTCTCCAGTTGTTGCAGGTGTCTAATGAGGTACATGCCAAATGGGACATTGCACTCAATGATTGGCCTAATGAGGGAAGATTAGAGGGAGACAATGACCTCTTTCTTCCTGGATGCAAAACTGTTAGTAATGAGATGTGCCACATAGAAGGACTTTCTGATCACAGTGCCAATGTAGTGATCAAAAGAGAGGTTGCTGTCAACCTGTGTTCCCAGATCTCTTATAACGCCTTCTGCACTCAGTGGACTACCATCAGTGTGGTAATTCATGGGAACTGGGTTTTTCCCAAAGGGGATAACGACACATTTTTTGGCATTGAGCTTAAAGCCATGGTTCTGACACCAGTTGTTGGTCTCAGTGAGGCCATTCTGTAGGATGTCAACATCACTTGGAGAGTTAATAATAGCTCCCAACTTGCAATCGTCAGCAAACTTTGTCAGCCAGAGTCCCTTCGTGTTGGCCTGGACTTCAGAGAAGTAGATACCAAACAGGAGAGGACCCAGGACCAAAGCCTGTGGGACTCCACTCTTGACTAGTAGGCAGTCTGACTTAGAGTCAGCTACTTTCACACTGTGGGTTCTATCTGTGAGCCAGTTTGCAGCCCATCTAATGATATAGGGGCTGATGCCTAGCTTAGTGACTTTTTCTATGATTCCTGAGTGGGGTATGGTATCAAAAACCTTGGCCAGATCAAAGTAGGCTGTATGAACCACCTTGCCTTCATCCACAGCTTTGATGACTGACTCAAAGAAGTCAACCAAGTTGAGCAGGCATGATCTACCCTTCACAAAACCAAACTGTGTGGGATCTAGAGTTTGGAGATTCCCTGTATCCTTGTTTATTAGGTCCATGATGATGCATTCCATATCTTTGCATATCAGACTTGTCAGGCTAATGGGGTGATAGTTTCCAGGGTTTGTAGTCACTCCTCCTTTGTGGAGAGGGATGACCGTAACAGTGTGCCATTCAGCAGGGACAAAGTCTGAGGTGAGGCTGTGATTGAACAGGGCAAACAGGTGCGATGCCAGTTCACTCTGTAGTTCATGTAGAACACAACCAGGGATATTGCCAGGTCCCATAGAAGCTGTATTCTTGGCCTTGGGCAGTGCTGTTTAAACTTGTGCAGCAGTAATACTGGGTGCCTGGCAATCTACTGGTATTTTGATTGGTCCTTTGGGGGGGGGTAAAGTTGGCACTGAATCCATAGGTGCCGGAAACTGTTGAAGACTGGGTGGGTGGAGGGTGAGAGGGGCACTTATTGATCTAAAAAGGTCAATTTTTTATAACTATTTACTACCACAACATAGATTCACTTGGAGGACATTTTAAGTTTAACCAATTCCCTTTTGGTGCTTGAATTAACATTTTCTTATTGGTCTTACTTATCCCATGGCTGATAATTGTATATTAACCCTAGTGAAAATAACTGTGATCATACCATAGATAATTTGAGTGGACCCTTGTAAGGGATGTAGCATTTAGGAATTGTTGCTATCCATTAGTGGCATGAGGGCCAGTCCTGAAATAGATTTTTTATTACCCATCCTTAGATCCAAGTTGCATTTGAATATGGATGGATGAGCTTTGTTTTATTTGTATGGCTAGTCTGTTCTGCAACAGTGGTAGCCTGTGTGATATATATCCATCTCTCCACAACATTCAGTTTAGACACCTGGACTGAGTATTTCTGATGCCATTTGACTTCCTGATGTTCAGTAGGTCCATCAGTATTAGGTTGGAGGATGTCTTGTATGCCAGACATGTCACCTGTAAGCACTTTGTAGGATACTGAGTATAGTAATAAATCTTTGAGGTGGCCCATGCAAGACTTATTGTTTAGGACTTATATCCTTTTAGTAAGGTATCTCTGAAAGTATTCCAAATGTTGCATGGGGCTGGACAGACACTTGCCATAGTGGGTATTAAACAAAATGATTGACCTAATGAGAGCTTTGTAAAGGGGGACAACAACATCTCTAGATCTAGTTACAGTCAATTTGTTTATAAGCTGTGCAATATAGAAAGGCCTTCTTATGACTCTGGGCACATGCTGGTCCAAAGGTCACTGTATACACAAGTTCCCAAATGCCAAACAATCGGGTCAGTTCTCGGAGGGCATTGTCATGATTTTGACACCAGTTATTATTTGAGGCAAACCTTCCGGCATGATGGTGAAGTCATTTGGGGATTCAGTAACTGCTCCTACCTTGTAGTCATCTCAAACTTAGCTGGCCAAAGCCCTTTGGTATTTCCTTTTACTTTTGAGATGTATATGCCAAACAAAAAAAAGTCTCAGCACCGAACCTTGGAGGACTATTGGTGATTGGTCTCTTCCCCTATTTTGATCTCCTGCATCCTGTGAGCAAGTTGGCAATCCAGCTAGTGATGCAAGTGTTTGCTCCTACATTATTCATCTTTTGTACTACACCTGAGTAGGGGATTGTGTCAAAAGGCTTGGCCAGGTCAAGGTAATGTGATGTGAACTGTTTTACCTTCATCCATTGCTTTGGTAACAAGAGTAAAGCTTAAAATTTGCCCATGATTTTGAGCCTTTCACACTTTCCTCTGGGCTGTTTTCAAACACAGTTTTAGGGTCATGTATGCATTCTTTGATACACCTTCTTGATTTTTTTTAATTATATTCCTTGTGTAATATAGCACCAGTTGTTAGAATGTGTTTTAAATTTGAGTTTTGAACAGTCTTGTAGTAAGCAATGAAACTAAATGCATGAACCAATAATGACAAAACTACTCATTTCATAAAATTTCAACCATAAAAGGCCACTCAAAAGTTTATCATTACAATCCACCTATATCAGTAAATGTGCAAAATATCTGCAGAAGTAAGTCATCTAAATAATTCCACATTAAAGGGATCTGCAACTACTGAAGAGGTTGCTGCTAGGAAACAACTTTATATTTCATTGTTTCATCCACAAATAAAGTGGCTGTTGCCCTTGAAGAATAACCTGCCTATGTTACATTAAAAAATTATAAGCTAGTAATATTGCAATAGGGAATGGATGGCAAACTGATAACAAGTTCATATTTATTAAGTAATTCCTCCAAAGGAGGACATTCACAGGACTGCAGCATCCACTCCCTTTAAAGTACAACACAGTACAGTATCAGTGATCCATCTGCATACTGTGTGAGTAGAACCCACAGCCTTTTGCATCAAAAGTAAGGCTACTACCTGTTGTGCTACTAACAATGCAAATAGACTTGGAATAAGCAGCACTAAACTTCTCTTCCCCAGCTTCTTGTAAATTTGTTTATTTATTTAACAGGAAAGTCTAACTTAGAAGAAAGCCAATTTTCAGCAGAAGCCCAGGGAGAAATGTTCCAAACGCATGCCTTTGCAACACGGGAGGAAGCTGGATCATGCAGAAGAAACCCACACAAACACAGGGAGGACATACAGACTCCAAACAGAAGGTACCCCAGCCAAGAATCAAGCCAGAGAACCTCTTGCTGGGAAGTGACAACTACTCCACTGCACCATCCACTTAACACAGCTAATTCTCACAATTTCATAGCAGAAGAAATCTGGAAAAAGCCAAAATTTATTTTGGGGGGGGCAAAGGCCCAAAACCAGGGGCACATTTTAAATATTGTTTGTATAATCTTAGAAAGTTGCTAAAATAGTTTTTTGTGCTACCATATGTTTCCAAAAATGATAGGAAGACTGAATGTTTTGTGTTACCATGTGTTTCCAAAAAAAGATAGGAAGACTGAAACTTAAAGGGCTATCATTTTGCCATGTGTTTCCAAAAAAGATAGGAAGACTGAAACTTAAAGGGCTATCATTATTTTGTGAATTCCATTCTCACTGATTTGCCAGAAAACCACACATTTTAAGAGGAACAGACTAAAAGTATGAGCCAAATATTTTGTGAAAAATCTAGATAGTTGAGACTTATGGAATAAACTCCCTGAATCACAAATGGTGGTGTGGGTAGCGAATGCAGGCTCTTGTACCTAAGGTACAGGGTTCGAGCTTCAGAAATTCTAACCACCAGTTTTTACACACACACACACACACACACACACACACACACACACACACACACACACACACACACACACACACACACACACACACACACCAGCTACTTACATAAATAAATAATGGAGCACTAGCTACTTACATAAATAAACAAAGGAGCATCAGCTACTTACATAAATAAACAAAGGATCACCAGGTACTTACATAAATAAACAACGGATCACCAGCTACTTAGATAAACAATGGAACACCAGCTACTTACATAAATAAATATTGGAGCACTAGCTACTTACATAAATAAACAAAGGAGCATCAGCTACTTACATAAATAAACAAAGGAGCACCAGGTACTTACATAAATAAACAACGGAGCACCAGCTACTTGTATAAATTAACACAACGGAGGACCAGCTACTTAAATAAACAACAGAGCTCCATCTACTTACATAAATAAACAATGGAGCACCAGCTACTTAAATAAACAACGGAGCACCAGCTATTTACATAAATAAACAATGGAGCACCAGCTACTTACATAAATAAACAATGGAGCACCAGCTACTTACATAAATAAACAATAGAGCACCAGCTACTTACATAAATAAACAACAGAGCACCAGCTACTTACATAAATAAACAATGGAGCACCAGCTACTTGCATAAATAAACACAAAGGAGGACCAGCTACTTAAATAAACAACAGAGCACCAGCTACTTAAATAAATAAACAACAGAGCACCAGCTACTTAAATAAACAATGAAACATCAGCTACTTACACAAATAAACAACTGAGCACAAGCTACTTACATAAATAAAAGAACAGCCTTGGGGGAAACAAATAAATAAACCTCTCTTTACCGTGGATGATCTGCCAGCAGATCTCAGGTAGTTGTTTCCATGCACTTTTGTGTTTAAATAGTGTGTGATGCATGCATGAGTCCTTACAGGTCTTGCAGCTGTAAAAGTGTGTGGGGGGGGGCTCTCCCTACCCCTCGCCCTGTTGTTCCGGCACCTATGACTGACTCTATTGGCCAGTATATTGGCAATATCTGTTGGCTCGGTATAGGAGGTACAATTTCCTTAACTAAATGAAAAAGAGCTGTCTGAAGTTGGACATGGTTAACACAAAGGCTTTTGCCATAGCTCAGAGCAAATTTGGGTATTGCCATGGAGATTCTTTACATAACTATAGAAGGTCTTGTGGTTGTCTTTACTGTCTGTTCCAATTCTTTTTTCATAGCTAGCTTTAGAGGATTTGATGAGGGATCTCAATTATTTGTTGAGACTGATAAGGGAGTTTTTCCAGTCTTGGGACTTCACCTTAATCTGCATCAGTTTCCTCCTTCTGTTGTAGAGTTTGTTTATGGCAGGGTACCACCAGATTGGCTTCCTTTTTTGGTGGAGAGCGGCTTGGTTCTATTTGGTATGGCAAGATCCATGCATTTGTGTACGTGTTTGTGCAGTGCCTTGGTGTGTGATTCAGCAGTCATGCAACTATTTCCCATTTGCATGGCTGCTGTGAAGTTAGCCACCCGGTGGTTTCCTTTGCGGGGGGGGGGGGGGGATGGATGTGGATTTCCAAGGTGATTAGTATGTGGTCGGATCTAACCAGGGAGGAATTGACTATTGGGGTAGAGTAACGGTCACCCATGTTAATAATGACCAGATCAAGGATGTTGCTACCTCTAGTGGGGGTAAGAATGAGCTGGTCAAGGACATTGGAATTAATGAATTCCAGGAAACTTTGGGCAAGTGTATTGGTACATGAGTAGTTTTCCAGTTAATGGAGGGGTAGTTGAAGTTGCTTAGTATGAGAGTGTTAGGATGGGCCCTAATATTTTCCAGGGTGCTTAGGAATGTGGAGTGTGAGTCTTGCGACATGGTTGGGGACCTATAGCAGGCTACGACCTGAATCACTGTCTTACCGAGTGTTAGCTGCACATGAAGTACCTCCAATGCGTTATGTTGGGCTACCAGTCCGGAGGTGTGTGCATCCTTTATGAATATGGAAGCACCACCACCTGTGGAGCTTTGGTCCAAGTTCTGGGGCCGAAAGGTGTGGAAAGAGTTATAGCCTGGTGCCTTGATCCAGGTCTCTTTTACAGTACAAATGTCGATGTTCTGCATTTTAAGGAATGCTTTGAGTGAGTGCATTTTGAGATTTAGACTTCTAGCATTGAGCAGCATGACCCACAGATTGCATTTGTTTGTAGCTGTTACGGTGATAATTTGGTCTTTGGAACACCACCTAAAAAAGGCACTATAAGGGTTGCAAGAGCTTTGACCAGTATCCGGAAGCCCAGGGTGAAGACCATCTCTTGCAAAGCATCGAGGTCTGTCAATCATATCCTTCCAGGCAGACAGATACTGGATCCCCTTAAAGTGACACCAGAAACTAAGCCAATTGCTGAAATCAATCATTTTCTGCTTGTACTGTTGTATCATTCTGGGTGATGGCAGGATGCTGCTCAGGACTAGGGTAATACCTGCCTGGGCCACATAATCAGAGAGCTCCTCCATGTCTTTTTTCATGTAGTCCAGGGAGGTACGTCTCAGGTCATATAAACACCCACATGTATAATGACTGAGTCATATTTGTACCTGTTCTTGAGGGACCTGAGTGCGTGTGTTATGTGGTGGATCCTGGCACCTGACAGGCAGCTGACTGTTACTTTCTCCTTATTCAACCTAGTGAGTGGGACATCAGTGTGCCTCACTATCGAGTCACCTATGACTAGTGTGTTGGGCATGCAGTTTTGCCTTAGGGGCTTTGGTTGAGTGGCACACTGTTTAGGAGAGTTATGTGTCTCGTGATTAGTGTTGTGTTGTGGTGCTCAAGTGCGTTTCTGTCTTGGAGGTCTCTACTGTTTGGGAAGATTTTTATTGAGAGTCTCCACAAAAGTGGGAGTGTGGTTTGTGTTTTTATGTGAAGGCAGTGCTGGTGTGTATTCTGAAGCGCTATGTGTTCCATGCGGTGTGCTGCAAGTGTTGACCTTCTCCTCTTGACCAGCTATTCCAGTCTTGGCTGGAGAGTGCGTGGCTTTCAATATGGTTATATAAGTGCATCTCTGGCAAGTCTGAGTGTTGGGAGGTAAGAGGAGAGGGTTGTCGGTGTACATGAGGCAGTTGCTACATTGCCTCCTGATACCCAAGTTCACCAGGTTAATAGGAGAAAGCACAGGGAACTGACCTTTAGACATGCCTGAAGGGGTAGGCATTAATAATAAGTACTGGAGCTGTTTCCTTGTAGAACGTTTAATGCTGGTAGCACTTTTGTGTGCTACAATAATTGCTACAAGAAGTCTGGTAAAGTGCTAGACTAATAAGCTAGTAAAAGTGCAAGAGAGGAGAGAACTAGCAGATCTAAGGAAAAAATTGAAGAGCAGACTTTGACACCACTCAGAAGCTTACAAATAGTCCTGGATACAGAAAATCTGTATTTGGACTAGACTAGTTACAGAAAAGGCGGGAAACAAGTGCAAACACAGGCTTTTAAACCAGAAAGTTGAAAAATATGGAAAGGCTGCCCAAACAGCCAATAAACTACAATTTCTGTGCCAGAATCCACTCCCCTTGTGGTAGATAGGCTACCTAGTGCTTACTACTTCCACTGATAAGCTAGAAGGATTCCATGCATATTGCAGAAACCTGTTCTACCAGTTTCAGGCACGAGTGTGAAGAGTTAAAATACCCAAATGTTGTAGCTCTGTACATGTAGTAGGCCCCAGATACTCTGCAGACTTCAAGGCATCCAACCAGCAACATGTAGATGTCAACTATTTAATTTCTAGTAACTTCTGTCTACTATAAGTTATTGTACCTTCAAATGGAAGTGCAGGAGCTGATTTTTTCAAGATTTTGTGTGTAAAAGAATACAAAATATGCATATCTCTAGAATGAGCTGACACCTTATAGCAGTAAGCTCTCCTGTTTGATTCTGAGCTGGGGTACTTCCTCTACATTGTCTTCATATCCTCCCTGCATCCATGAAGCTTTTCTCTTGGTAGTCCAACTTCTTCCACCCTTCCAAAACATGTAGTAGGTAAAATGGTGCTCTCCATATTGCTGTGCATGTAGTGTGTGTGTGTGTGTGTGTGTGTGTGTGTGTGTGTGTGTGTGTGTGTGTGTGTGTGTGTGTGTGTGTGTGTGTGTGTGTGTGTGTGTGTGTGTGTGTGTGTGTGTGTGTGTGTGTGTGTGTGTGTGTGTGTGTGTGTGTGTGTGTGTGTGTGTGTGTGTGTGTGTGTGTGTGTTTATGTGTGTGCGTCAGGATAGGCTCTGGCATGCCTGCAGCCCTGTAATTGTAAAGGATAAAATGGATAATCAGAAAATGAAAGAATAGGTTTCGAAGTGAAATTTGAATCTGACAATCCCAAAGGAAGCAAATCTCCCCGAACTCACTTGCAAGGGAGCTTTGTCCCTGCCCCCTTTATTTCATGCAATCAGCTTCATGGTTACTGCACTTGGCAGAAAGAGGAACTTTCCTTGCAGTTACTTTATTTGAAAAGACAACTGATCATACTCAACAAGTGACACAGACATAGCTATTTCCACAACTGTATACTACCTAACTATAAAGCCTACTTAAAATGTGGAACATTGATTACCTCTTTTAATTTACTTAAAAAGCCATAAATCACTTAAATGCTTAACACATAAATTTGTATTCAATAACATGTGAAAATCTCTCCACTCTTCTTTTTCAGAACTTATAGTCTATTATAACTTCATAACACTGGATGGTATTCATAGTCATTAGGTGAATACATAAAGGCAATCAGCACTATTCCCATGTAAGTGAAGCAAGGGGTCTGTTCTTAGAGTCCATTTACACTAAAGCTTGATAATTGTGAAAAAACCTAAGCAAATGAACTAGTAATGAGAAAGGATGTAAAATCTCATATGCTAAAAAGTCCTTCTCCTGTCTGTTTGCAATTCATACCCCCGGATTCACTAACCTTCCATGCAGGACTAGCTTAGTCCTGCACGGAAGCACCTGTTTAGTTGCAGGATGGCAGCGCGCAATGCATATTAACAAGCCGTGCTGCCCAAGCTCCTAGGCTTACACGGAGCATGTATGAGTGCAGGGGGCATGTCTGAGAACAGAGCTCTCAGGATAACATACCCCTGCAATGTAGAACAGCAGAAGGTGTTAAGAAATGAGCGAGATCTCTCATAGGTGTCCCCCATATCTCCACCAACTGTCCCCCATGTGTACAACAGCAATAGTATATATAAATTAAAAGAAGAAACCCTTTTATTTATTTTTTTAAAATCAGAGTACAGCTAACCGTAGGTGCGCGGGTATGGCCATTGCTTAGCTACAGTTATAGCAGCTTAAAAGGCCAAAGAGGATAACAAAGAAGATATATGCAAACCAAGCAGCACAGCAGTAGTTTAGTGGGTAGAACATCTGCCTACCGAGCAGACATTCCCAGTTCAAATCCCACTGTAGTACATTCCATTTTCCCTTGAAATCCCTCTATGATAAATATTTTTTGTGGCATAACCTAATAAATAACATACATTTATGAACTGCAGTACTGCATTTAATGCAGATGTGATGTGTCAGTGTCATAATGTTGCAAAGTACACAGATAATCACATGTGCCCCATAAAGTATCACAGATACAAATGGAATGTAAACTGTGTAATGAATAATAATCCCACACATTTTCCAAATCACCCACCTCCCCAAGAACCATTACACTATTACTGTCTAAAATGTAGCACTAGTAAGCCACAATAAGAGATAGTAAGCATATTTAAGCACTAGAAAGCGGGTTTAAGCCCATTTGCATGGGGGTAAGCAATGCGCACACAGGTTAAGCAAGATCGAAGCTGTCTGTAAGCATATGTAATCGGAGGTTAGCACTGATTACCCTTGTGCAAACCAGTGCAAACCCGCTTACAATTGCTTAAAAGTTCCTTAGTCACTCTGTATCCAACAGCTCTTGTCCTGCCCAGCAATGGAATAATCAGCACTCCCAAGTTGCAAAACCTGGGCACTGCACACTATAGGCAAAGTGATGTACCACTACGCCATGACAGATACACATGCAGCTGATGTTATCACAAACATATCATCCAGCACAGTCATTCAACAGTATAGGAAATGTATGTAATTATGTACATGTATGTGTGTGTATGTACAAATATATATATATATATATATATATATATATATATATATATATATATATATATACATATACATATATATGTATACATATACATATATATATATATATATATATATATATATATATATATATATATATGTACCGCTGCTTCTCAAACCCCTGGCAGGATGCTACCAATGGTAGAAACAGTGTAGACCAGCTAAGTTTAATCTTGACACAAAAACAGGTCTGTCCCTGCTGGGACGAACCAAAAATTGTGAGTCAATCTGATGTTTACATGTGTCATGAAAGATGAACAAGGCAAGACTCATACGTACATGGACTACACAGATGAAGATCCTGAAGAAGCTTGGGTCAAGACAGTATACTAGATGAGTACCGAGACGTGGAGAGAGGGCAATGTATGGAGGTGTGGTATGGCTGGGCTAGCAACCAGAGAATGGATGGTTGCTGTGTATGTGGAGCTCGGGGGGGCAGGGGAAGGAATCACGAGTATAAAATTATGGAAGATATATGCAAATGAAGCAGCATAGCAATAGTGTAGTGGGCAGAGTATCCACCTAATGAGCAGGCATTTGCGGTTTGAGTCCCACTGCAGCGGAATCGATTTTATATGGCAAAGCACGTTATAACCAATTTTTTTGTTGCAAAACCCACTAAATAATACATATTTATGAACTAGAGTACTGTAGGAAATGCACATGTGAAGTGTCAGCGTCGTAATGAATAAGGCACTAGTAAGCAGGTTTAAGCACAAATAAGCAGTAGTACGCATATGTAAGCACTAGTAAGCATGTTTAAGTGCATTTGCGTGGGGGTAAGCATTGCCTACACAGACTAAGCAAAGTAGAAGCTAACTGAGTGCAAGAAACTGTAACCGGAAGTAAGTATTGCTTAGCTCCACGCAAACTCGCGTAAACCCACTTACAACTGCTTTAAAGTGCCTTAACCACTCTGTATCAAACAGCCTGTGTTCTGCCCAGCAACAAAATAAACAGTGTCTGCAAGGCTTGAACCCAAAACCCTGTACACTACAGTCACAGTAGTTAACCACTAAGCCATCATAACAGTACATAAGATTGAGGTGTCAACAAACAAATTCTCACCATAGGAAATCAAACTGAACATGTGAAAGGAATCTATGTCAGTGTGATGTTGTATAGCCTGCTACATAACATAAATATGTAAACTGGAGTACTGCAGTAAGGCCAGATGTGAGGTGTTATTGCAATAAAGTGTTGAAGTCCCCAGGACCCCATACAGTGTATGTACACATGAATCATGGATTCCAGACACATATATAACATGTAACAAAAAATAAATCAATGCCAAAATGAAAATATAATGCAAATTAAATATTAAGCAATGCTAAGCATTGCACAGCTCAACTTAGTTGGGGTAAGCAATGTGTAGGCCGGCTAACTCAATCTGCCCAGTGGTATGCCCCTTTAAGCAATGCCAACATTAGGTAAGCAGGTGTGTCCATAGCTTAGCCTTTTCAAAACCATCCAATCACAGTAAAGTGTGGGAAATCAGGCATACTGAAACCCCACAGGCACCAATAATTCCCGTAACTGGTTGCATCTCCCTACTGTAGACAGAATGGCTGGTGTTGGGGAAGGCACTTGATTTAGAGCACAGCACTGGGGAACCCAGGAGTCCATATTCATCATATGGCTCCTGGTAAAACACCATGAGGAGAGACTACTGCAGGGCCAGCACCAGGGCTCTCAGTATAAAGTGGAGGCCTGGGACAGTCTCGCCCATGACCTCACCAGTGCCACTGGTAGTCCCCGGACTGGTGAGCAGGTCAGGCATCACCATGCTGACCTGAAGTGGTGGAGGAGTGATATCTTAGACCAGTGGATCCAAGAAGCATGGCAGATGGCCGATGCCCCAGGACTAAGTGCCCATTCTACTATGTAGATAATGATTGGCTAGATTGTGTATACTATGGATAGGTAATGGCTAAATATCACTGTATTTCTCTGACAGCTGCAGATGAGTGAGCAGCGAACCAACAAGCCCATGCTGCTAGGCTGAAAAGGCTGTGTCGTGAGGCAGGTTAATAATATTCCCGCATGTACTGTCATAACAAATAAACATAACAGTTCTGGAAAGTGTTGTACAAATAAAGAAGTGTATTGTGCATGGGATGTACTGAATAAACCAGACAATATGGCAGGAAGACTGTCATATAGGTTGCATGGAAATAAATGTGTAATATCTTGTGAATAAAAGTATAACTCCTGGAGTGCTTGTGTACATCCTGCTTTCATATGTTGTTGTAGTGTCGCATTCTTTAAATAGTACTGTTGTATTAAGTAGTGTTCCCACACTGTTATATGCAGTTAAAATGTGTAGGAATGTCAATATAACAATGTTGGAAGTCCCAAGAGGTCAATCATATAGAACAACTGAGGGAGACTTAGACAGAAACCATTGGAATGCTTTAAACCAATTCTGTGATAGCACAGTGTACTGTGATGTCACCTGTAATATTTTTACCACACACACAGCAGGGGTTTGAATCCTGGGAGTGGTAGTAAGTTGTATTCATAATCATACTCCATAACTGTACAGATTTTGCGAGAATGTTCAGATAGAAAGCTGTATGCATAATTAGACCCAACAACTGTAAAGACTTTGCTAGAATGTTCAGATAGTACGCTGTAAGCATAATCGTAACCATCAACTGTACAGACTGTGGCAGAATGTTCAGGTAGTAAGCTGTATGCATAGTCATACCCCTCAACTGTTCTGATCTGTCCAGCATGTCCAGATAAATGGCCCAAATCTGCTGCCCAGCAACCTGTTCCCCTGACAAGTCAGTGTGCTGATCCAAGAAATGTAGGCAGCTTATGCTGACATATAATGGATAGTCAGACCTGAACATAAAAAGAGAATGTATATGGAAACAAACCTGTCATTGTAGCATCTCACTCAAAGTGTATGACAGCTATTCCAAAATATGTCACATTAACACCTGCATCCTGTCAAGCCTTGACCAGAGTGTGTGCAATAACAGATTGTTAGGTATGTGTATAACATCAACATGGAATCTTGGAGTATGTGTAGTATTTGTCAGGTAGTGTTAACAAAGATTTTCTCCACAGCTATAACAGGTAAGAGGTGTAGACTGCAGGTAGAACACAGGTCACGTATATACTTGTCTACAAGCATGGAATCTGGGACTATATGTAGAAATTGTTAGGTAGTGGTAACAATTATTTTTTCAACAGGTATAACAGGTAAGAGGTGTAGACTATACGTAAGACACAGTCCACACCTATACTAATCTACAAACATACAATTGTACAAAGTAAGGACATTGGGTACTGTAATAATACATGTAAGGGACAGATCACTGTAGTGACTAAGAAAGTTGTGAAAACTACAAGGATATATTAGTTGTTAATTGACCTCTCTCTCTTACCCCTTCATATGTGCAACAATAACCTTATTACACACCTCAATGGGTATGTGTACACTCCAAACTATTGTTGGGACATATGTCCTATTGGTTTATAAATATTCACATTTGGTTCTGTGCATGTGCCATGTTAAAATACTCTCATATTGATGACCTGTTGCCATCAATGAAACCTGCATACTGTTGTAATGGTCACTGTTGTCCCATATATGCATGTGTTCTGCTTGATCTGCAACTGTTGTAAACTGGTGTCTTGGGTTAATGGGAATACCTATGCATGCTGTTATAACTAATTCTGAATGCTGTTGACTATGACTAACTGATATCTTTCTTAAAACTGCAACACCAATGCTCGTATGGGGAGGCTGGTCCCAGCAGACCCACCTGTCCCATCTCAACTGGCCATGGCACCGGGTACCACCACAGGGGATGGGGATCAGCCCCCCCCCGGCAGTGGGGGCAGAGAGGTACCTGTCACCTGCCGTCAGGTCCTGGCCGTGGTACGTAGGGAGCTCGACAAGGAGATTTGAGACCATCTACGCCAGCTCGAAGGGCACGTCATGCAATTAGAGGGTGAGCCTGCCCCTCCTACCCAGCCCCCAGCACAGCCACCTTTGGGGCCGTGAAGGTGCAGTGGTGACTGCCCATGGGTAGGGACCTCAGTCCCACTGTTTCCATTTGGGGGCTCATGGGCTTGCGACTTCCAAATACCCTTCCCTGTCCAAGGTGTTTACCCCCCACATGTGTCATATACCACCCCTGTATGCGTCTTGTTTGTCTTATCTGTTAACCTACCCAACCTACCTCCCCAAATATACCTACTACTACTCCCCAACATCCCACTCTCACCTGAAAAAGAAAAAAAGGGCAATCTGTTCCCACTAAAAAATCTCGCCCCATACATAGCTGTCCATTTTGCACACCTGTCCACTGGACACATGTAATCCAGTCTAACTGACATCACAACTTATTATTGTTGTCCTCACCCCACCCAGGGTTTGAGTGTCCAAATCTACCTCCAAATTCAGTGTATATGCACAGCTGTTGCTGTAGATGAAATGGGCAGCTATGGACCTTCCCTACAGCCTTCCTGCACATCCCTGTTTATTTTCCCTACTGTCTTTCTCTCTTTGTGCCCCTTTTTTTCACCACTTTCCTATCAACCCCTTTTTCATTTTTTTTAAAGTGGGGTTAAGCGGGAGTAAGCACTTTTAAGCAGCAGTAAGCAGGTTTAAGCCCATTTTCACAGCGGTAAGCAATGCCTACACTCGTTAAGCAATGTAGAAGCTAACTGAGTGTAAGAAGCTGCAACCAGAAGTTAGCAGTGCTTACCTCTGCTCATACCCGCTTACAACTGCTTAAAAGTGCCTTAATCACTCTCTATCCAATGGCCCGTGTTCTGCCCAGCAACAAAATAAACAGCCTCTGCAAGGCTTGAACCCAGGACGCTGCACACCATAGATGACAAAGTGATTTACCACTAAGCCATGCCAGATATAAAAAAAAAGCTGATGTTTTCAGAAACATATCATCCTCATCCAGTCCAGGCATGCAACAGTACAGAGAATGTATACCAACTAGATGTATGTGTGTGTAAATATATTAATATCTAAACAGATACAACATATCTATATATGTAGATTTTATATATATATATATACATATATATATATATATATATATATATATATATATATGTATATATATATATATATATATATATATATATATATATATATATATATTTCTAAAAATATATACATATATACTTGCAAATCCCTACACCAACGTATATATGTGTCTACGTCTATATGTCTACATACACACAGCAAGTTACATATGTGTACGCAGATATATATCTATGTAGGTATATATATGGACATAGTTATATATATGTAAGCAGATACATATATCTATATAGGTATATATGGCCATACATCTGTCGATAGCATAGATTCATAGATTAATACTAAGCTAACTGTCCTTGCGAGCCATTTTAAGCCTAGCTAATTATCCCTTGTGAGTCTCAAACCCTGCACCTTGTGTTTGTAAGGCAAACACCTTAACCATTAGGCCACCCTCCCTGCAATAGTAGATTAACAAAAACAGATTAGCAACGGCAGATTAACAAAAACACATATGTCCACATGAACCGTTAATGGGGATGAGAGGCCCCACACACTCTACATCTTGTGCGAATAGGCATCCCACCCCCACAGCCAAACATATCCATCCTACAATACACTACCAAGTGTTGCAGATCCCATAACCAGGACCTGATATGACATGGGCACAAGATGGTAACAGTACTACATCCCACCTGTATGATGTCAGGCTGGTATATCATGCAGTACAATCTGCCTCCCATAGGAAATGCAAAATGTGGAAGCCATCAACATCCCCAGGATACAGATACACAGATATATATATACATATATATATATATATATATATATATATATATATATATATATATATATATACATGTGATTACACATACACATGCAGAGATATGTACAGTAAGACATATGTAGAAGGTGCATACAATATGTTACAGCCACTATGCCTACAGTTAACACCTGAACATCTGGACACTGTATGGGCCACCCATACAAGTGACAATCGCTGCCTGCGACATATACCCACAGGGAGGTCATAGGAAAAAAACACCACACACAGGTTAGCAGAAATGGAAACCTTTAATTGTGTACTATTACAGTTCTATATGCCATATCACATAGCTGTTCAGACACTGACATCCATATAAACAGAGTAATGCAACTGTGAAGCAGTTATACTAATACAGTAGTCTGGAAAGGTTCATAACTGTTGCTGGCCAGACCAAGCCCTTCAAATTGTACAATAGTGAGGACAGACTGGGCCACAGGATACCAAACAATTAATAGTATGTAATGCAGGTGTATAGTTCAGCAGCCTCTATCTACACTCTGTACAAAATCACTAGGTGGTATAGACGTCATGTGACCAAATGGGTTGTAACTGTTACATAACAAAGCATAACTGACACCATCACAATCACACTGACAAATAGAACAGTCTGTATGGCAGGAGGCAGAAGGTTTGCATTAACCCAATTTATGTAAGTAATGTAAATATAGATGAAGTATATGGTACTGTACATCCAGATACCTTAAGGCAGCTCACCCCTGATACCCCCACATTTTGTAACAGCCTAGGTCATTTATGGTGCCCCCCCCATATTCAATAATACAGGGCCAGATACCACTGTTACATACACTGGCCTCTGGAGTGCATAAGAGCACACATGTATTGTGTAGGTGACGCCCACACATTTATGGCCCCAGCCCCACCGTATGTGTGGGGGATACAATAGCAGTGGACTGATGGCAGAAATGACAGTGTGATATTCTCACAGCCCACTACAGAACAACCCCCAACAGCATGTCATATGTGCAAAGCTTGGTATGTAGGTGGAGGACAGAGGCTGGAACACAAGCACAAATGTGGAAAACTGTTGCCATACACTAAGCAAGTTGCTGGTGTTACAGAATAGTCTGCAACATACCCTTAGTCAGGGAATTGAGGTTAGAAACAGAAATGGATGTAGCCATGTACTAATAGCACTCAACACACACAATGGCAGTGAAATATCTGATACACGACCTGTGTGGTGGACAGACAACACACGATAGGCACACCTCTGGCCACTAAGAGGATAGGCAAACAGAAGAGAGCTATGCAGACAGACTGCATTCCAAGGTAAACTAGTATATACACACACACCCTGTAACACCAGTACTATACAAAGCATAACACAACTCTGTCTGTAGTTCCTGAACCTCCTACAAATATGTAGCTGCCCTGAGTGTGCCAGTTCTCCTGTAAGAGGTATTGCTACCTGCTGTCTGTAATACTGATGCCCACACACAGGAAGGATGTCCACCACACAGGAAATGTAAAGGGACCACGCCCACATGATGTAGGGGTTTAGAGTATGTGGTTGCCATGACAGTGGTAATTGGAAGTGCTACACATGTGTAATCATATATATATATATATATATATATAGTATATATATATATATATATATATATATATATATATATATATATATATATATATATATATGTATATATATATATATATATATATATATAGAGAGAGAGAGAGAGAGAGCTATCTGGATAATAATATGTACATATATTTCCACCATATGTCCTAGACATGGAGTGTAGCCCTATCCCAGCCTCCATAGTCCTGCAGTCATAGTGCAAGGTGATGTCAGATATGTATAACAGGTATATTAGTAGGATTGTCTTCACAGACATGGTGTATGTTGGAGATCACATTTGCTTATAACATGTGTCATTGGCTACTGACAGACATCCTAAGGACATCATAGTAAAGTACCGCTGCTAGCACGTAATGCCCTGTGGACTGCAGCAGAGATATTGGCCAATATATGTGGACATTCTGACACACTCTGTACAGTCCGGAGGTATACACATAACCCCTTAGTGATAAACATGTGTACCATGCCTGACAATATGGATGTAGACAGCCATGTAGATGGGTATAACACATAATGACTGGAATACATTTTCCACCATAGGTTATGCATTCACACACCCCTGTCTGGCCTGACACATAATAACCACTGGTACAGGGGTGCCATGGTCACATACAACCCACTAGATATTGACATACATCTGTACAGCATACCACTGCTCTGTCTGACACACATGACTGTTAAGGGAGGCCCGGCAACAGTACATCTGGCAAGTATCTGCACATGACATCTCACTGGGTAAGTACACTAAGCTGCTAGGCATGTAACAATGCACTGTGCAGGCTACAGGCAGACTGGCTCAACACTGGCCTACATCTCCTATGGGGGAATGCACATGTACCTGCATATATAGCAGGCTCTACAGGCATGTCACAGCACAGGGTAAGATACACCTGTGTGAAAGTGCATAACCACAACCATTGTGAACACAGCCACAACCCCATATGTTAAGCTAGCATAATATCACAGTATATGGACTATCT
Source organism: Protopterus annectens (assembly GCF_019279795.1). NCBI lineage: Eukaryota > Metazoa > Chordata > Ceratodontiformes > Protopteridae > Protopterus > Protopterus annectens. Next base: position 463,419,381 of record NC_056739.1, read on the forward strand.
GATCGACACCATCTTCATATGTGCCACTCACAGATAGTCCATATACTGTGATATGGACTATCTGTTCGACACCATCCTCATATGTGCCACTCACAGACTGACCCTACTTATACTGGGCTGCTACACAGTTTGGTCTGATGGCTGTCTGTGATATGGGACATGTGTGTGTATGGCCCTACAAACATGTACGCCAATATGGTACCATACAGTGGAGCAGCATGTAACATCAGCTAAGACAGGACCTCGAACAATGACATCTACCACAGTCTGTACACAGGCTAAAGTACATATTAACAATACACACACTGTCGACATTTGCCATAAGTACACAGACCTCAGTACTGTACAAACATCCACAGAATGTCCAGGTTATGTCATCAAATATAACCACTACTGTACATAACATATGTAGCAGTCTGATATCTCACTGGCTTTTTATCAGATATGATGACACTAATTATGGTGTACAGCACATATGCACCACTTCATGCATGACATATGTACACAGGTTGACATTGTTCTGGCTGGAAGCACATACACAGGGCCAATAATGACATGTTGCTGTGATAACCTCATACATTTACTGTTATAACAGGGTTTGTTGCAACATATGTTCTATGAGGGATATGAAGCCAGTAACTGCCATGGCTTTCACCATCTACAGACTGCAATCCTCACACTACCTTCTGCAGTCCACAGATAGATGCTCCATGGGTAACACATAAAACCAAAGGCACAACACACTGCCCTGTCTGCAGATGACCCTGCAGATGGGGATTCCTCATAAACATGGAACTGACATGGCAGGCATTGAGACATGTAGGACAGTCATATCCACACACACACTGATAAATCAACAGTACTCCAAATGCAGTATAGCAGCACTTACAGTCTGTAGTGAGGTCAGGCACATCCCCCTCCTGTGTGTTGCCCCGGTTCCACAGTGTATGTTGTTAGAGGTAAATCCCCAATCCATCTGAGATGCTGTTTGCCAAACAACAGATCTAGTTCCTGCTCACAGTGAATGAAAAGGGCTAACACCAACATGATGTTCCTAGATATTGGAGTGTGTTTTCATGCAATTGGCTATGGGAATGTTACCACAGCTGTTCCACATGCAATCAGCTTGGGGAGGGCTGTAATTCATGCAGAGGCCATCAACTGATCATGAGCATCACTTAAAATACACATGCTGCTGCCAAGCAAAGCAGGTGTAGGTCTCCACATCCACCAGAGAGGGAGTGGGAGAGGCAGACAGAGGCAAAGACAAGTCAGAGAGGGGTGGAAGAGTAAAACATAAGCATGTTTGTGTCATACACCTACCAGCACAGGGTATCAAACCCCTGACGACTATGTACTGCTATCACAGTTCTATGCAGTTATTGGATGCGTCACATAGGTTACCTGTTGTGGAGCCCTCAGAGCATATATGTGATGGTGACTGGCATCTGTAACAGGCATATGGTAGCTATACAGTAGGTGTTGTACATGTGCCTGTCCACATGAACAGGTGCCAGAATCAACACAGCCACACTCTCACAGAGACACACACACATTGACACACTTGGCAGGGCCAGGATTACAACTTATCAATAGTAGGATTGCCACAACACATCACTGTGTAGGCATCACATGCACCACATGGGTCATATGGGGGTTGTATGGGCAAAGGGTATGGGGAGGTGTCTGACATCAGACAGCATGCTTCAGTATGCCCATGGTGGTTGTAGGGACTGTGGATGTCAATATACGCACCATACAACACATACACAAACACACAGGGTGCCAGTACTGACATGCATGGGTGCATGTCTGCATGGGTGTGTGGTGGCCAACTGTGCCAGATGGCTGTACAAGGCTAGGTGATGGGTATAACTTGGCATCAGTCCACATGACAATGGTCTGCATTGTGGCTCAGGGCTATAGTGTCTGCATTTGCCCACACAGGTGGGTATTGTATCCCCCATCCAGTCACCTGGGTGACTATTGTGTGTGGCCAATGCTGTGCATCGTTTGCCATGTATGTTGTCTGGGACGTGCACACCTCCCACATGCATGTACAGTGACATGCGGAACTGTATCTAGGTTGTCTGGTCCATGTTGTGAACACAGATTATCACCAGATGTGTCAGTCTTGCCCACCTGTGGCGGGAACTAGTAATGGGCAGCAGGTTTTCCCTGCACCTACATTGATAGCATGCTAATGGCATTTCCTGGTGTCAGTGGCATCTGTCAATAAAGGGCCTTACTGAGACGGACACCTGGTGTTAAAGTCATGGTTTCAAGCTAAATGCCAAAAAATGCATAGTCATCCCATTTGGGAAAAACAAAACACCCATGAATTACAACATAGATGGCAGCCCCCTTAATACAGAAGAGGTAATAAGAGATCTGGGGACCCAGGTAGATAGTAATCTCTCCTTTGACAATCATATTGCCAAAGTAGTTAGGAAATGCTTCTATGTAGTCCATCTAATTACTAAAGGGTTCGCATCTAGAAATAAAGAGGTTATAGTGCCCCTCTGCTCGTCACTCATCAGACCCATCATAGAGTACAATGCCCTATTTGGGATGTACCTCACAAGACACTTCTAACAGCTGGAAAGACCACAAAAGTACCTCACCAAGAGGATTACTGGTCTCAAACATATGTCCTATGCAGCCTGGCAGGAAAAACTCCAGCTGTACTCACTCGCATATCACTTACTCAGAGGTGATCTCTGCCTGACTTACAAAGCCAGGTCCAACTCAGAATTGATGGACATGCTCCATCTAAAAAAATCCAAGTCACTGCGAGCGCATCATCATGGAACTCATTAACAGAGACATTGGGAACCTCCAAACACTGGACACTACCCAGTTTGGCTTTGTTCAGGGCAGATCATGCCTCCTAAACCTGGTGGACTTCTTTGAGACAGTTACCAAGGTTATAGATGAGGGAAAGGTGGTACACACAGCCTACCTAGACCTCGCTAAGGCCTTCGACACCATTCCACATTCTGGCATTATAGACAAGATCACCAGCCTGAACATAAACCCCTACATCACAAGATGGGTTGCCAACTGGCTCACGGGCAGAACCCACATGGTGAGAGTTGCGGGAGCTAGGTCCAACTCTAAACTGGTTACAAGTGGCATTCCCCAGGGCTTAGTCCTAGGACCCCTCCTATTCAGCATATACTTCTCAGAGGTACAGGCAAGCACAGGGGGACTATGGCTGACCAAGTTCGCAGACTACTGCAAACTAGGGGCTATAACTGACTCTCCAGCTGACACTGACATCCTCCAAAAGGGTCTCACTGAGACGGATACCTGATGTCAAAATCATGCCCTCAAGCTAAATGCCAAAAAGTGCATAGTCATCCCCTTTGGAAAAAACAAAGTACCCACAAACTACAACATAGGTGGTAGTCCCCTAAATACAGAAGACGTAATAAGGGATCTGGGGACCCAAGTAGATGGTAATCTCACCTTTGATAATCACATTGCCAAAGTGGTTAGAAAATCCTTCTACGTGGCCCACCTAATCACAAAAGGGTTTGCATCCAGATCAAAAGAGGTCATTGTGTCCCTCTACTCATCACTCATCAGACCTATCATAGAGTACAATGCCCCATTTGGGATGTACCTTACAAGACACCTTCAACAGCTGGAAAGACCACAGAAATACCTCACCAAGAGGATCACTGGCCTCAAACAGATGCCCTATGTAGCTCGACTGAAGAAACTACAGCTGTACTCGGTTGCATACCGCCTACTCAGAGATGATCTCTGCCTGACATACAAGGCCATGTCCAACCCAGAATTGATGGACATGCTCCACCTAAAGAAAACCTTATCCCCTTGAGCCACACACTCTAGTGATCTAAACCTCACCAGAACAGTAAATAGGACATGCCGGAGGGATAGGTTTCTGTCCCAGAGACTTCCCATTCTTTGGAACAAGATCCCAATCTACATTAGGCAGAGCTGCTCGCTAACACTCTTCAAAAGAAACCTTGACGAGTGGATGGGAAACAATGTTTACCTTGGGGATCACTTCAGTGGCTCTGCTGGACAGAGGTACAGGGAACTAATCTAAGGGGGTGGCGAAGGCCAACACATTTTGGCTAGGCTTACAAATGCCTTCAGGCAGATAGCCTCGTACCTACCTATGAACCTATGAACCTATGAGTCACTCGCTCTAGTGAGTCAAACCTTGCCACAATAATAAATAGAACATGCTGGAGGGATAGATTCCTGTCACAGAGACTCCCCATGCTTTGGAACAAAATTCCTAATTACATTAGGCAGAGCCCCTCAATAACACTCCTCAAGAGAAACCTTGATGAGTGGATGGGTAACAGAAAATCACCCCTGGGATCACTTCACTGGTTCTTTTTGACAGAGGCTCAGTTAATTAATCAATGGGGTGGCGAAAGCTGACATACTCAGGCTAGGCTTATAAATGCCCTCGGGCCGATAGCCTAGTACCTACCTATGAACCTATGAACCTATGTTGTCAGGCATGGTATGTCCTTTGTGGGTCACATATGATGGCACCACAGGTGTTGCAGGTGTCCATTGGGGAACATGGGGAAGGTGCATTGTCTGCATGTACGTGCATATTGTACAGATGGAAAGGGTGCCATGCCCTCTGTAGCCCACAGCTATCACCCCATAGTTACTATCAGTGGCCAATATGGAGTGTACTACCCACATATTGACTGTTTCCTAGACATATGTGTGTATATGAGACATGGGTCGAGAGTGTGCTCTGGGTAATACTGGGGTTGCTAACTGTGATTGCCTGGCCTTGATGTCACATGTATGGGTATGACTTTACACCCCAGCCTCTCAGCTATTTCACATCTGTTATTCATGTATGGTGGACACTGTGATATATAGTAGGGCCACCATATAAGAAATATGCAAAACCCACTCTATATTGGCCACACACTCACACCAACTCCACATAGGATACGAGTTACAAACACACACACCTGTCATGTCTGGGAGTAAAACCGCTACCTAATTAGTTTATTACACTACATCACTACACAGTTATAGTACATGCAGCAGTGATTACTGGAGTACTTGTTTCCCAAAGGTGTATATCACATTGGATGACATCAGCAGGATTGCCAAAGTAGGCCATTTGAATTGTAGTGAGTGTGACTAGCCTAAAATGCATTGCTCCCTACACAGACAGTGACACACACACAAAACATCCACAACTGACATGCTTGGGTATAGAACCCCTAACAGAGGTCTATACCACACTATAGCATGGAACTGTTATAGGATACATCATGGGGATTACTGGAGAACTCTTTCCCAAAAGGTGTATACACAATGAATGACATCAGCAGGATTGCCAAAGTAGGCCATTTGAAATGTACTGTGTGTGACTAGCCTAAAATGCATTGCTCCCTACACAGACAGTGACACATGCACAAAACATCCACAACCAACATGGGAGGGTATACAACCCCTAACAGCAGTCTATATCACACTACAGCACAGGGCTGTTATGGGACGCACCATGGGGATTACTGGAGAGCTTCTTCACTAAAAGTGTATACACAATGAATGACATCAGCAGGATTTCCAAAGTAGGCCATTTGAAATGTACTGTGTGTGACTAGCCTAAAATGCATTGATCCCTACACAGACAGTAACACATACACAAAACATCCACAACTGACATGGGGGGGGGGGGTACAGAGCCCCTAACAGAGGTCTATATCACACTACAGCATGGAGCTGTTATAGGACGCACCACAGGGATTACTGGAAAATTCCTTCCCCAAAGGTGTATTTCACAATGAATGACATCAGCAGGATTGCCAAAGTAGGCCATTTGAAGTGTACTGAGTGTGACTAGCCTATAATGCATTGCTCCATACACAGACATTGAAACACACACAAAACATCCAGAACTGTCATGGGTGGCGATGGAACCCTATGACAGTTCTAAATCACACTATAGCAGTACGCAGTTATGGCACGCACTATGGAGATTACTGGGCTACAATTTTCCCAGAGGTGTATTTCTAGGTGGGTGACATCAGCAGCCTTGCCAAAGTTGAGTATATGATTTGTAAGTAGTGTGAGTATCCTAAAAAGCATTGCTCTCTACACAGACAGGCACACATGCACTTGCCATGTCTGAGATTAGAAGACCTATCTAAATACAGCAGTATGCAGGTACAAGACACGCTGCAGAGATTACTGGGCTAGAATTTTCCCAGAGGTGTATTTCTAGGTGGATGACATCAGCAGCCTTGCCAAAGTTTAGTATATGAATTGTAAGGAGTGTGAGTACCCTAAAAAGCATTGCTTGCTACACAGAGAGGGTCAGACAGCCACACATACACACTTGCCTGAGATTAGAACATCTACCTCACTATTTTATTACACTACAGCAGTATGCAGTTATAGGATGTACTACAGAGATTACTGGACTGCCTTTTTCCCAGAGATGTATTTCTAGGTGGGTGACATCAGCAGCCTTGCCAAAGTTGAGTATATGAATTGTAAGGAGTGTGAGTACCCTAAAAAGCATTGCTCTATACACAGACACACATCCACACACACTTGCTATGTCTGAGATTCAAACATCTATCTAATTACTTTAATACACTACAGCAGCATGCAGTTACAGGATGCGCTACAGAGATTACTGGGCTACAGCCTTCCCAGCAGTGTATTTCTAGGTGGGTGACATCAGCAGCCTTTCCACAGTTAAGTATATGAATTGTAGGGAGTGTGAGTACCCTAAAAGGCATTGCTCTCTACACAGTCAGACACACACAGTGCCGAGTCTAGGGTTAGAATTCCTACTTAACTAGTTTATCACACTACAGCAGTACACAGTTATGGGACGTGCCACAGAGATTATTGTGCTGCAATTCTCCCAAAGGTGTATTTCACACTGGATGACTTCAGCAGGCTTGTCATAGTAGAGCTATGGGGAGGGCAGTGTCTGTGCATGGACCATAACCCATTCATCTAGGGGTTGACATGCCACATGCGGGCACACACGGGGTCATATTTCACAGGTATGTGTATACAGCTGCTAGATGACTACTTCATTGTGCAGTCATGTTGCACAGCTGGCACGTGCACCACATAGTCTGCAATGCTGACAGATACTGGTGGCTAGTATCTGCAGTGAGTGACATCTGCACCTCATGTGTTTGGGGCCCTTTGGCTGTGTGCTGGGTGGGACAGGCCTGGATGGCTCCTTGTCACAGTCACCCTCTTCCACACATCTATGTATGTCTACCTTTGACTTATTATAGCGTGTTGTCCTGACATATATGTCGGTATTCCTATCCACTGTGTGTGCAAGGCATGAGTGGTGCATACTGACGAGTGTCTGCACTAACAACTACAACTACCAGATATGTCTGGTCCATTGGTGTTTGCAGACATGGCATTCATGTGTGTGAGCATGCCCAGTATGACCTTTCAGTATGTTGTTGACTGATATTGCCTTCATTTCTCCAAGTGTGTGAGCATGCCCAGTATGGCCATCTGTATTGAATGTGCGAATCATGTCCAGGTAGTTTGTGCTGCCATACTGACCTTTGTACTGTACACCGACAGGTAGCATGCTGTCTCTGCAGGGTATCCCTCGATCATTTGGCTTTGACTGTTACTACATTTCTGCATAGCGGGGGGGCACACCTGACTGTTCCTACATTTCTACATAGGAGTGGGGGGGCACACTTGACTGTTATTACATTACTATGTAGGATGGGGGGCACACCTGACTATTACTACATTTCTACACAGGATTGGGGTGGGCACACCGAACTGTTATTACATTACAATGTAGGATGGGGGGGGCACACCTGACTATTTCTACATTTCTACACAGGATTGAGGGCACACCTTACTGCTATTACATTACTATGTAGGATGTGGGGGGCACACGTGACACTTGTACACATTTGCTATGACTGTACTGGCATGTCAGGTACTCCATTTCATTCTGTATTGCTAACTATCATGCTGAATAGAGGCATACCAGTGTACTGCAGATCATGGCTTTGGTTGCCCTACATAATATTGTCTGACTTCCTACCCTTCAGAACTAACATCCCACTGCCTGTCCTACTCTGGTCTATCTGTGTAGGCCTGGGGGGAGGTTAACCATAGCCATCATTCAGAGGCCATGGCACAGGCTCTGTTTGGGTTTGTCTACATCTGTCCTGCTGGCTGAGACTGTTGCTGGATATATGAACCATCCTGGCTGGCATGTGTGGGTCATATGGACACACATGTCACTCAGCACATTTCCTGCAGTGGGTTTTGTCACCCTGTGTAGTACTGGCTACTATGGTGATTCCAGTATGTGTTACAGATGTCATGGTGCCACTATGGGTGTCTAGTGTCTACTGCCATAACATTCAGCCATACAATTCCCTTGCATGCTCACATCCATACCATAACTACAGGTAACAACACATTCTACTCCATTTGGCAATTGGTAGGTTGATTGACTTATCTTGAGGGTGTGCCAGACGTGTGGATGGTGCTGGAGGGCTGCCTATGTTGGATGCACATAGTACACTCCCTATATGTGGTTGAGCACAGGAAGTGTCATGTTTGGCATCCTTTTACTGTATGTGCGAGTCAGAGACAAGTGTCATTCCCTGGGTCCCTACTGTGTCAGTGCATGTGCTATGTGTTGCCTCTTTGCCAAGGCCAGGGCATACTGGGCACACCTCCTTCTGCCTACTGGGGCAGGCTCAGGTTTTTCCTCCTCTGGGTCACTCTGTGCTTGTGCAGACCTTGGCATTGGTGGGGGGCTGTGTGGCCCTGCTCCATGCTGGTCCTGCTGCAGCTATTTCTGCAGGATCATATTGTGTAACATAGCACATACCATAGCAATTTGGGTACATATAGCTGGTGAATACTGCAAGGCTCCACCGGATGTGTCCAGACACTGGAACTGTGACCTGAGCATCCCAAACACATGCTCTATTTTATGTCTGGCCAGTGCGTGTGCCTCATTATGGCATTGTTGTTCAGGTGTATGCGCATTTCTTATGGGTGTCATCAGCCATGGCTCCAGTGTGTACACAGCATCACCCACTAGGTGACCGTAGGGGATGTCCCCATTGGCAAATGTCTGGTACAGCTGCATCAGATGCCATATGTGGGAATCATCATAGCTTCCAGGCCAGCCAGCACACACATTCATTATAATGCCCTGGTCATCACATATGACCTGGCAGTTGATGGAGGGGATGCCTCTGCGGTTGATGTATGCCCTACCCTGCTCACCAGGTGGTGCTTTGATGTGTATGTGGGTGCAGTCTATAGCACCCACTACCCTCATGGGTATTGAGGAAATATATGTGCTCACTGGCATGTGCTTACATGGCATCCAGGAACTGGTGGAATACTCTGGATGCTGATGCCTGTGAGAGCCCCATGATATCCCCAGTTGTGCTTTGGGAGGTACCTGTGGCTAGTATGCCTAGGCCTACACATACCATGGTATCCACTGGGATGGGTTCTCCTCTGTCATTCTGGTGTGTCAAGTGTGGCCAGCACAACTCAATTTGCTGTAGGAGGTCTCTGTCCACCCTATAGTGATCCACTATCTCCAGCTCATGTAGCCCCTGGTAGGTTACCCTGGGTCTGTACACTCTTCTCCGTGTCCTCACTGTGGATTGTTCGGCAGCATTCACATCCTCACCCTCCTCAGCCTCTTTCACATGTTGTTCTATGTTGCCTGCTGCAGCCCTTCAAAATTTGTAGGTTTGTTTGTTAAATTTCCCCACTTATATACACCAGTGGTGTAGAGTGTGGGAAAAACCAGAGGGGAAGGTGTTTGCTTAGTTTATAGTAGTGTTCTGAGCTGGTCTGCTGCCTGTGTAATTGGCTGATTCTGATACATTTCACCTGCCAGCTAAGCTAGTTCTCCTTGATTACCTTCCTACTGCTGTTTTCCCTTCCCATTGCCTCCCTGTTTAAGCCCGTGTGCGCACCACACAAACAGAGTGCTCAAATGTGCACACTGCTGCTATTTCCTGGTTTAACTTCTTTTTTCTTGCTGGTAAAACCCAGTGTGTGGTGCACACACCCGCTTAGGCTTTGTAAAGAGTGCTAGGCAGGTTTAGACACACCCCCTAGCTTAGCTGTGCTAAGCTAGGAGCAAACCCAAGCCACAGTGCTCCAATCCGCTTACAGTATGCCTGACACCCTCCCCATGATGTCACCTACCTCCTAGGCTTGCACCAAGCTATTCCTACTCTTACACTGTTGGGACCTGACTCACATGCTGGGGAAAACTGGGATTCACTATCCTTCCCCTCATTTGCATAGGATTGCCTGCTAATGCATAGTTACATGTCTCACACTGAGCCTCCCCCCTTAGCAACCACTACTCACTGGCCATGTTGTCTTCTGCCTGCCATTGACTTGCGTGGCAGAATACTGATTTTAGTTAGAATGCTTATTTTAGGTTTATTTTATTATTTTCCCCCCAATTCCGTTAGCGTGTGCTGCCCTACTCTTAAACAGCCGAGATCTGCTAAAGAAAAATAAAAGTTTTTTTTAAGTTTTTTTTTTGTTTGCAATGCCAATGCCCTTATACTTAGCCATTGGCATGCTTACTACTTGATATGCAGCCTTTATTCAGAGCTGTCATAGCTCCATTTTGGATTTTGCAGAAATGTACTTGGTTACTAACCGAGTACATTTCTGCAGATAGCACTAGTCTTGCACGGACTGTTGCAAGCTTCCTGGATTGCAAAATCACTTCATTTGCATGGATTTCACCTGCAAATGGAGTGATTTGCATACCAGGGCTTAGTCCATGCAAGATTAGTGCAGGAGTGTTCGTGCACACCCCTGCAGGCTCTTCCTGGATCTCATGGCAGACATATTGCCTGTTTGAGCTCCTGCACTGATCTTGCACTCCGTGCAAGCTTTTGAGAATCCAGGGGATAGTCTTATTTGACACATTTCCTGAGTCATGCACAGATTCATTATAAATGGTGGAATTGCACCTTTTATATCTACTTTGCAATTGACAAACATGCTTTCTTTTGCTGCTAGCTTTGCAATTTCCCAGTGTGAGCTGCTTGTCTTGGCCAAGGTAAAACTACTTGCACCCAACAACACTTGCCGGCCAAGAATAATCATTGTCATCTCTTTCATATTCATAACGTCCTTCATAGATTTAGAGTGCACAGAGATATTGTAAGGGTCTTAGTGAACATGTATGATCCTCACACAAATACTTGGGGGATGTGTGGCCTTCCTATCCCTGTAGATATTAAGGTATGTATAGTCCTCACTTTACTTGCCACATGGATATTCCAAAGACAGGCTGGAGACATGGGTATTTTGCAGTGTTCTGCCTAGAGGATACATCAGCACTTCCTGGATGTACTCTTGCCATGTATGTACATCTGTTTCCAAGTGTCACCCCCAGACTGAGCCTGGGCTATGAGCAACTTCTATGGGGTGACATGTTTCTCTGAGGTGCTTGGTGTAATAGATTTTACCCATGTTGCAATTAGGGTCCCATGTGGTCCACAGGGGAGCATTACCACCATAGGAAGGGCTACCATTCCATCAACTGCCAGGTAGTGTGTTATTCATGGGGGTGCATCACCAATATGTCTGGCCAGCATCCTTGCAGTGCACACGATTCACATGTCTGGCTCTCTAGCTCACTGTACCTCCTATTCATGCATGGTAGGATGTCCACTAGTCATCTTTTTGGTCAGTATGGATATATTTTCTATCATACAAGTAGTTATTCAAAGTAAAATGTATTCCTTAATACTAAAATAATTTCTCTCTTTTTTTTTTCTGGTGATGCAGGATATCCACTGGAGCCATGACTTGTAACACCAGTGAGAAGTCCAAGTGGATCTGTGGAAGATAATTTTAATAAAGCCCTGTCCCAGACTTATACTGTGATCAAGAGTGTCTCTGGCATGTTCAAAAGGCTATTTAGATGCTTGCATGAGTCTGGGGGTACCCTTCAGTATGATTCAGCTACTGCATGCAGGATGCTTACTATGTGAAGTGACCCATGCTGTCACTGCAGGTTCCATTCCAGTCCTACTATGATTAATGATGGCTAGTAGGCAGCAGTAGTAAGGGATCCCCACGTGGCAGACTTTGCCTGACATACAGTTGCAGAGGTAAAGAGACAGGATCTAGTCCAGATCTATGAGCTATGACATTCAGATTAGTGTTTCCTTTCTTGTATAAAACACAGAGTTTACTGATGAAGTGTGGGCTGTGCTATATGGTACATGGTCTACTGTCATTGTTCATCATACATTCCCTCATCTTTAAATATTTTATTTTATTTCAGAACAGGCACTCATATTTTTATTTATAAAAGTCATGTCTGACTGATCACTGACAACAGTTCAGTGATGTCATAAGGCATCATATAAGGGATATTTACATTTTTAATTGTTTTGTACAAGAAAATGTGCTTAGGGACTCTACTGAAGTATGCATGTACTGAATCTACAGAAATGATACATTTAAGAAAAAGTGTTTCAATATTTGACTGCTTTACATTTGCCAAATGATATGCATTTAATTCTCTAAACTTACATTTATAACGAGTTCATACCCTGCACTCAAATGGAAAATTTATCACATACTGTTTTTTATTAGGCAATGTTTCCTAAGTTTTACGTATTACATAGAAGTAATGATCTACTGTTCTCACTCTCTCTGTCTTAAGGTACTGCACATCAGATTATTTAATTTTTGTCATACGCAACAAGTTGCATCCTCAGAAATATAAAGCACCAGTTGTGTAGTGCTGAGGTTGAAGTGGAAACAGTGCTGGTATAGATAGCAGAATCCTCATGTAGTCCTCTTTAGGTTTGTTTGTTTTTAAGGTGTGTGTCTCCTAATTCAATGTTGTTGTTTGTCTTTCGGCTTTTTTCCCGGTAAGGGGTCGCCACAGTGGAGCTCCAGTCTGCTAATGATTGGCAGTAGATTTTTACGAAACGCTGAGGTGCCAGCTCGACGCCCAACCTAAAACAAAGGCACGCCCATTTACACATGCATGTCTTTCGAACACTACCCAACCGCGGGGAGGACATGCAGTCTCCACACAGAAGGCACTCCCAAGCCAAGCCGAGAATCGAACAGGAGAACCTCTTACTGCGAGGTAACAATGCTACCGCCATACCACCGCGGTTATTGTCAGCTGTACTATTATTGAAATGAAACTCTGGATAATGGATGGACACACACTTATTCTGAGGTTATTTTCTTGTTATTAACTCATTGCATTTGAAGTTATATATTGACATCAATGTATTAAAGTCAAATGCTACATTTCATATTTTATGTACTTGAAATGTCTAGCATGAGGCATCATAACGGGTCTAGCTGAAATGCATCATACATGACATCTCCTAGAGATAGGATAGGTGAAGGTGAATGTGATCAGAAGGAGGGGCTGTCATGTTAGCTGGATGGTGACTTGTTGTGGTAATATGACCTGCTCACTGCAGGTGATTTTACAGACACTGATCTGAAAGTTCTGCAGGACTGCTACTCCACATGAGAGGTTCTGCTACAGATGATTGCTGATGTACCTATATGAATTTTGTTGTGTTTGATCCCATCCCTACTATTTCCACTAACTTCATGAGAAACACTTACAGCAAGATTTGATATGCCCCACATGTCTGGACAGTACCCTGTCCTCTTCCTCTTCCAACACTAACCTCTGTTTGCGTCTGATAAATCCTCACGAGGGTATGAATGGAGGTGAGTGTGGTTGATTGGTGTGACACCACACTATGCATCAGTGTGTGCATAGTATTATTCCTACTCTCTACCCTTTCCATGTCGTACTGGAAATCCTCATGTACACCCTGGAGGACTCTGACTATTTCTACTGACTCTCTGAGGCAGTGCACTGAGCCTTAGTAATGTCACACTGTATTTGCTGAAGGGCAACCAATGCTTTACATGTTTTCTGAGGTAGCTGTGACATATCCCTTTGTAAAGGTGTCACTGAGAACACTGTTACCTCCTGTATAACCTGTAGTGTAATGTTACCCTATACTTGACTGTATGATCTAGCATCATTTCCTGCAGCATTACTAGCATGTTGTGGGATGTGAGATCCTGTCATTAAATATGGTGACTGTATCCCACAATCCTTCAGATGTCTCATAAGTATAATTATGTTATCATCATCACCATCAGCCATTCTGCTGCTGGTGTCCTCTAAATTTACTGGTCTAGTAGAACTGCTTGTTTCTGCTGCTGCTCCTGTAAAGAATCAATTGTATGCATTACTGCTTAGATACTGGCATACACTACTGCATGCTGTGTAAGGAAATGTGGTGGACAATTACCACACATACTGTATTCAATGCTTTTTGTGCAAAAGTGGAGAGTTCACCTGTTAACAGTAACTATCATGTGTTTCATGTAATCTTTTCACTTGAGCAGTCATTTATGTATGTAAATATGTAACAGTGGTGAAACTAACTTTTCTGAGCAGATGTCTATTGATGCTGCAGGTGTGGGTAATAACCAATATCCACACCACCTCTGGTCATTTCAGTGTCATTGTCATCTGTTTCACAGTCATCTCTCCAAATGGAGAGGAGGTATTCCTCATTCAGTGTTAAAGGAATAAGTGCTTGACACCCTCTATAGTGCTAAGGGCAATTGCATCCTGGCTTGCCTTTGCTCTTGCATGTCCTACCATATCACTGTCTCTCTTGTTGCTTCTTTTGCCGGCAACATTTACATCCATAACCACTTGGTTCCAGGCCTTTCCCTGTTGGTTTGTCTGGGTCTTAAGGGCTGCCAAGTGGATGTTGTCTTCTCATGGCTAATATTGTCTTTTCTCTGTCTGGATGCCCTCATTTACCTAAAATGACATACAAAAGTAATGTACTGATGCTTGAGCCAGTCATCAGCCAAACAACACGGCAATGAATGCATACCAGTTTTCATCACAAATAAATCAACAATCTGAATGCAAACACTTTTATGGTGACAAAACACCCATATTCATATACACATAATTCACCCAGTTAAAATTGTGCTGTATTAACCTGTACAACATCATCCACAAATGCATGAGTATTGCACTTTGTTATTACACTGCTATCATTTGCCATTGTTAACAGAATTGTTTCCTTCTGATACAGTTTCTCTGTATTTATACTGGCAGTTTTCATTCACGAGTGATAGTCACAAATCCCCTAGTAAAGCAGCATGTATCCTGACAAAAGAATACAATACAGTACACTGATGAAAACAGCGAATATCAGACTTCACTCACTTCAAATTATATACTTAAACTGGTATTTTCTCCTTTAAGTGTCCTCCATTTATTGTTATTAGCAGTCTACTGTCTCCCTTCCTTAAGTTTATTTCTCTTCTTGTGCATCCACTTTCATTTCTGAGCCAGTATTTTTCCAGAGCTACAATCCTGCATTCTGGCTTACTTTTTCTCATTGTTTTACTGATCTGTGGGGTGTTGGGGTAGCCTTGGACTTTGCATTTCAAAGTCCATAGAAACCTCCTTACATTACACAGTTGTTCAAACAGTCAAGTGCAATGTTTTACTGTTATCACCCTTATTCAGGTCAAGATGATACTGGAGTAACTCTCCTACTAAAACTGTGTCCAGAGCAACAAATTCAAGACTTATCATCTACCAGCACAGAGGTCTTTTAAACTCCATTGTTCTTTTTAGTTATCTCTCTCTCAACAGATTTGTGGCTCTTTAAGTTCATAGGTACATAGCTTCATAGGTATGTACTACGCTAATGGCCCTGAATGGCCTTTACAAGCCTAACCCATAGTAAGTGCCCGGGTATCGTGCCACCCGTTAGTTCCCAGTGCATCTATCAAGTAGATACACTGGACTGATCCCTGGGGTGAACTTTATATTTCCCATTCACTTATCAAGATTTCTCTTGAAGTGGCCGAGTGATGTGCTCTGCTTGACATGTATGGGAAGTCTATTCCAGAGCATGGCCAGTCTCTGGATTATGAACCTGTCCCTCCAGCATGTTCTGTTGATTGTGGTAATGAGGTTGAGGTCTCTGGAGCATGTGGTGTGCAGGGATTGGGATTTCTTTACATGTAGCATTTCTAACAGAGCTGGGTCAGACATGGCTTTGTAAGTCAATTAGAGATAACCTCTTAGTAGACGATATGAGACAGAGAATAGCTGGAGTTTTTTGAGTCTGTCTATGTAGGACATGTGTTTAAGGCCTAGGATCCTCTTTGTGAGGTACTTTTGTGACCTTTCCAGCTGCTGCATGTGTCTAGTGAGGTACATGCCAAATGGGGCATTATACTCAATGATTGGCCTAATGAGGAAAGAGTAGAGAGAGATGATGGCCTCTTTCTTCCTGGATGCAAAACCCTTGGTAATGAGATGTGCCACATAGAAGGCCTTTCTGACCACAGTGGCAATGGGGTGGTCAAAAGAGAGGTTGCTGTCAACCTGTGTCCCCAGATCACTTATAATGCCTTCAGTGTTCAGTGGGTTCCCATCAATGTGGTAATTAGTGGGAACTGAGTTTTTCCCAAAGGGGATGACAACACATTTTTGGCATTAAGCTTAAGGCCATGGTTTTGACACCAGTCATTGATCTCAGTGAGGCCTTTCTGTAGGATGACTACCTACAACACTTGGGGAGTTAATAATGGCTCCCAGCTTGCAGTCATCTGTGAACTTGGTCAGCCAGAATCCCTCCATGTTGACATGAACTTCTGAGAAGTAGATGCCAAACAGGAGAGGACCCAGTACCAATCCCTGTGGGACTCCACTCATGACTGGTCGACAGTCTGACTTGGAGTCTGCTACTTTCACACTGTGGGTCGGCAGTCTGACTTGGAGTCCGCTACTTTCACACTGTGGGTTTTATTTGTGAGCCAATTTGCAACCCACCTAGTAATATGGGGGCTGATGGCTAGTTTGGTGAGTTTATCAATAATTCCTGAATGGGGAATGGTATTAAAGGTCTTGACCAGACTGAGGTAGGCTCTATGAACTGCCTTGCCCTCATCCACAGCTCTGGTGATTGACTCAAAGAAGTCAACCAGGATGAGCAGGCATGATCTACCTTTCATAAAACCAAATTGAGTGGGATCTAGAGTTTGTAGAGTCTCTATATCCTTGTTAATTAGGTCCATGATGATGTGCTCCATAGCCTTAAATATCAGACTTGTCAGGCTAACGGGGCGATAATTCCCAGAGTCTGCAGTCACTCCCCCTTTATGAAGAGGGATGACTGCAGCAGTGTGCCATTCAGTAGGGGACAAATCCTGAGGTGAGGATATGATTGAACAGGGCACACGGATGTGGTGCCAGTTCACTTTGTATTTCATGTAGAACACATCCAGGGATATTGTTGGCTCCCATGGAAACTGTATTCTTGGCCTTGGACAATGCAGCTTTAACCTGTGCTGCAATAATGCTGGGTGCCTGGCATTCCTCTGGCATTATGATTGGTCCTTTGGGGGGAGGGGTAAAGTTGGCACTGAATATGTCGGCCAGTATGCTGACAATATCTGTTGGTTCAGTATAGGAGGTGCTATTGTGCAGTAACTCAGAGCAAACCTGGGTATTGCCATGGAGATTATTGATATAACTATAGAAGGCTTTGTGGTTGTTTTTAGTGTCTACCACAACTCTGCCTTCATAGCTGGCTTTAGAGGTTTTGATGAGGGATCTCAACTTTTTGTTGAGGCTAATAAGGGAGTTTTTCTAGTATTGGGACTTCACCTTTTTCTGCAATAGTTTCTTCCTTCTATTGTAGAGTTTATTAATGGCAGGGGACCACCAGATTGGCTTCCTTTTTTGGAGGAGAGCATCTTGGTTCTGTCGGGTATGGCTAGTTCCATGCATTTATGTACACGCTCATACAGTGCATTGGTGTATGATTCAGCAGTCATGCATCTATTTTCCATTGACATGGGTGCCATGAAGTTAGACACCTCTATTTCTACGAGCCCAAAGTCAGCTTTGGAGTTTTTCATGGTGGTTTCCTTTGTGGGGGGTGTGGGTGAGATGTGGATTTCCATGGTGATTAGTTTGTGGTTGGATCTAACCAGGGAGGAATTGACTATTGGTGTAGAGCAATGGTTTCCCATGTTAGTAATAACCAGGTCAAGGATGTTGCTTCCTTTAGAGGGCATAATAATGAGCTGGTCCAAGGTACTGGAATTGATGAATTCCAGGAAGCATTGGGCCAGTGTATTGGTGCATGAGTAGTTTTCCCAGTTGATGGAGGTGTAGTTGAAGTCACCTAGTATGAGAGTGTTGGGTTGGACCCTAATATTTACTAGGGTGCTTGGGAAAGTGGAGTAATAGCCTTAGGACATGATTGGGGACCTATAGCAGGCTACAACCTGAATTGCCGTCTTACCCATTGTTAGTATCTCAGATGTTTTGTGCTGGGCTACTAGTCTGAAGGTGTGCATATCCTTTATGAATATGGAGACACCACTGCCTTTGGAGCTTTGGTCCATGTTCTGGGCCCAAAAGGTGTGGAATGAGTTATAGCCTGGTAGTGCAGAGGTGCTTTCTGCTGCTTTAAATCAGGTCTCCGTTACAGCACAAATGCCGATGTTTTCCATTTTGAAGAGTGCTTAGAGCAAGTGCATCTTGAGATTTAGACGTCTAGCAATGAGCAGCATAACCCTCAGATTGCATTTATTTATAGCTGTTATGGTGGTAATTTGGTCTTCAGAACATCGCCTAAAAAAGGCACTATAGGGGTGGCAAGTGCCTTAGCCAGTATCCAGAAACCCGGGGGTGACAGATGCAGGCCCTCTCTTGCAAATCATCGAGGTCTGTCAGTCATGTCATCCCAAGTAGACAGATACTGGATCCCCTTAGAATGACACCAGAAACTTAGCCAATTGCTGACGTCAATCATTTTCTGCTTGTACTGTGCTATCATTCTGGGCAACGGTAGGATGCTGCTCAGGGGTAGGGTCATACTTGCCTGGGCCACATAATCCAAGAGCTCGTCCATGTCTCTTTTCATGTAGTCCAAGGAGGTCCATCTCAGGTCATTTTACCCACATGGACAGTGACAAAGTCATACTTGTACTTGTTGTGGAGTGACCAGAGTGCATGTGTTATGTGTCAGATTCTGGCACCTGATAGACAGCTGACTGTTACCTTCTCCTTATTCAACCTAGTGAGTGGTACATCAGTGTGCCTCACTAACTATGATTAGTGTATTGAGCAAGCTGTTTTACCTTAGGGGCTTAGGTTGAGAGGCACACTGTGTAGGCGAGCTGTGTGTCTTGTGGTTTGTGCTGTGTTGTGGTGGTTGAGTGTGTTTTTGCCTTGGAGATCTTTGCTGTTTGGGTAGATTTCTATTGAGAGCCTCCACAAAGGTGGGTGTGTGGTTTATGTTTTTATGTGAGAGCTGTGATGGTGGGTGTTCTGTAGGGCTATGTGTTGCATGTGGTGTGGTGCAGGTGTTGACCTTCTCTTGACCAGCTATTATCGTCTTGGCTTGAGAGTGCATGGCTTCCAATTTGGATATATAAGTGCAGCTCTCACAAGTCTGAGTGTTGGGAGGTAAGAGGAAAGGGTTGTCTGTGTACATGAGGCAGTTGCTACACTGCCTCAGAATGTCCAAGTTCACAAGGTTAATACGAGAAAGCACAGGGAACTGATCTTTAGACATGCCAGGAGGGATGGTCATTATTACTACATACTAGAGCTGTTTCCTTATATAGTCCTTTTACAGGAAAAATGTCACTCAATGTGTCTGAGTCTGTATAGAGCACTTGCCAAGCACTTGAGAGGAAACTATTTTGTAGACCCTGAAAATTTAAGGATGAAGTATTTAGTCAGATATTCCAAAGTTAGAAAGAAATCAAGCAACACTTACTGAAAAATATAGAATTAGCTTGTCAAGAATGATGAAAAGAGGGGAGTCGCATGAATGGCTACTGCCTGGCTACTACTAATGCTGGTCTCAGCACAGCTTTACTCTGTTGGGATACAATATTCCTTTGCTTCTTCTCTCACCAGAAGCAAAATGTTAGCACCAATCCCAACAAGAGAAGCAGGCCACTGCCTGTTTGGTGATCCATAGTCTTGTCCCAGATGATAAAAGGATCTGCAGGCTTGTAGCCTTTTTCCTGGTAGAAGCCTTGAATAGCAACCAGACCAATCAGGTACATTAAGCACAGACAGCCAACCAGAAAGAGTCAGGAATCAATGCACTCTGCTCCTGCTCTCATCAGAATCAGGATATAAGCACAGATTCCAAATTATCACCTATAAAACAGTTATTAAGCTTTCTGGTGATCAGAAGTCTCCAGGAAATAATGTAACTGTACTCCTCCTCTCACCAGGAGAAAACAGAAGCACTAATCCCAAGATGATTACTGAAAGGCAGAATGTGGGCTCTCCAATAACTGTTGGTCTTGCAATAGATGCTTAAAGGTGATTCACTAATTATTTTTTCTCTGTCTCTTTTCCAAGGTTTTCACCCCTCTTTGTTTGCCCTTGCTAACGCTTGGACTCACTCCACTCTCCTACCCTACCCCCAATTCCCACCCACCCCATCTTACTCTACATTTATAATTCCATAGCACCAACCATATATTCCTCAAACCAATACCATCAATTCTCTTCTAAAGAAAAGCAATTAGTAGAATTGCTCCCAATACTAACACCCACTCTAGTTTACCACCCAAGACTCTCTCAAAGTGTTTTAATCCTTGCCCCCTATAACTATCAAATTATATCTCTACAACCAAACTAGTACCCTCCTAACTTTTTTAATCCCAATTTACAACAAAGATAAAACCCAAGTTAAATACGATGCCCATAACTCAGATTACTTTACTATTCCTTCTCACTCTACTATCCTTCATCACCAATTACCAAATCCACCTCCTTCAAATACTTAGGACTTCAACCAATCCTCCCAAAGAATATTAACATTTACTCAGCCTGTATTTCTACGTAACATCCTATCTCTACAAACAAACCATATCTGATTTATTTATCTATAAATATCTCAAAACTAAGTATCCAAATGTGTGATCAAACACCAAACCAAGGCCAAAATATAACTGGCCACACTCTTCCCTCTACAAAATATTAATTAAAAAAACAATTGCAGAGTTAATCACCCCAACCTAGGTCCCACTGTTCATAAAACCATCACTTCCATCCCCAAAATGAACCAGTCACCTAATCCATCTCAACAAAAAGAACCCAAATTCACTTTACTAGATATGAATGTAAGAAGTATGTGCAATACAATCCATGGCATACATGCCTAACTTGCCATATACACTCCTGATGAAGTCATAGTTACTGAAACCTGGTTAAAAAAGAAACAAAGGACAACGAATTCCCCCCCCCCCAAGATACATTACTATCATGCATGACAGATAAAGCAAGCATGCAGGTGGTGTAGCAAACATCTATAAATATTCCCAAACCATTACCTTACTTCCACAGGTACTACCCAAATTTAGTAATGCTGAACTTCTAATAACACTCCTAAAACTCAACAACAGGAAAAACTATATGTTTAACAGAAATTTATACACCACCAGGGAATAACATTGATAATGCTGAAAGCATCCTGTATTGGATATCCCAACAAATTAACAATGAATCTATAATACTTGAAGACTTAAATATAGACTGTCAACTCATAAATTCTACTAACCCCTATTGAATCCATAAGCATATACAACTTTAGGCAATTAATAACCACACCTAATATAATTAATAAAACTTTATGGAGACACTCAGCATTAGACTGGATTCTTAATACAAGTGAACCAGATAAACTGACAAAAGTAGGCTACCTACCAGATAGCATAAGTGACCACATGCCAACATATGTCATAAGAACTCACCATAACTTAGATAAACATATTATCTATAATCAAATGAGAAATACAACCAATTTCGGCAAAGATACTTTCAGTGAAACACTAAAACAATATAAACAGAATGTAATTAGAACAATGCCACTAGATACCACTGTAGAACCCTTTAATAACATATTCTTACAGACCTTAAATAATCTAGCACCAGTGCACAGTAAAAGAGTAAAATCCAACCCCCTCACCATGGCTGACAAATAAAAAATCTTGATAAAAAGGGATAAAGCCAAAAAAATTGGTATCAACATAGAACTCAAAATGCTTTCCAGCAATTTAGACATCTTAGAAATCTTGCAAAACTCCATGTCAAACAGGTAAGCAAACATACTATACCAACCTACAAGACAAAGATTAACCCAAGCATTTTTTGATCATTACTAAAATAAACTGCTCCACCCTGGCAAGACCACCACTCCCTCTCCAAAAACAGACACTGTGACAGACTCTGTCCCCACACAGTTTAATTCCTATTTTATATAATCAATATCATCTCTCTTAGACACTAACACATCTGCCCCCCCCCCCCCGGCTACTCCTGTGCAATCAAAACCACCCACAGCTCTTCAGTTTTAGTTCAGTACCTACTTCACTCATAATGAAGTTGCTCCTTAAACTAAAAACTACTTCCATAGTTGTAGACCAACTACCATCAGACTACCTAAAAATGGCCACAGAAGTCATAACCTTCCCTGTGACCAAACTAATTAACAGGTCCATAGGAGAAGATATGTCCCATCACTATGTAAAAAAAACCTACATCATACCATTGCACAAAGGCAGCACATCTACAGAGTTTAATAACTATAGACCAGTAGTGATTCTCTCCCCCTCTCCAAAATATTAGAGAAATGCATCCATATGCAGCTGATGCAATACCTAACCTCAAATAACCCACTATCAGAAACACAACCACAGCACCACCATTGCAGTGCTACATTTTTCCAGTATAATAAACCAACATAGAAACAATAGCCTGCTTGTGTTCACCATGTCCTTAGACTTGTCAAAGGCATTTGATACTGTTGTGCACCAACAACTGCTTGTCTGACTCTCTTTAATAAGTCTTTCACAGTACTCCTTGCTGTGGTTTCTTAGTTAGCTATCTGGAAGGCAACAAGCCATTAAATGGCAACAAACCTATTCATCCTTTCAACCAGTTACCACAGGTGTTCCTTAGGCCTCTATCCTGGGTCCTCTCCTATTTAATATGTTTATTAATGGCCTACACATCTCCACTCACCATGCTAGCTTAGTTCAGTATGCAGTTGACTCATCATTCATTTGTGCAGCCTCAACAATAAATAAGCTCTAAGCCAGTGCCCAAAAATCTTTCTCCTCTGTAGAAACTTGGCTCAAAGAATCAAACCTCCTACTTAAACCCAAGAAGACTAAGTTAATGCTTTTTACCTCAAAAAGTTGACAAAATCCAATGCAATTTTTTACCATAAAGTCAGCATATAATACTGTAATTGAAACTGTAACTCATAGTAAACTTCTAGGTTTTATAATAAATAATCTAAAATATGACCAGCATATACTGCACACCATTAAATCTACACACAAGACCACTAGGCTGTCTTTATGGGATCAATTGATTCTTTACAGACACAAGAAAAACTCTAGCCACCACCTTCTTATTGCCAATTCTCTTATATGCCACTCATATCCTAACAAACTTAAACAATACTCAAAGAAAGAAACTTGCCACTGACTACAATATAATAGCTAAATTTGCCACTAAACTGCCTCATAAGGCCCACCATTGTCATATCTTAAAGCTATTAAACTGGCATGAACTACTCAGCTACCTAACATTTTCATGACTAACTACAGCACACAAAAAATATTACTGCCCTACTGTCTAGCAAGGGGCATCCACTCTAATAACAAATTCTTATTGCTTAAAAACAAGTAAAATGATGTTGCAGAAGACTCGCTCTACTCCCAATACATTGTTAAATTCTGGAATAATATCCCCCACATATATACAACTCTCCAACAAACTCAGTAATTTTAAACCACTGCTTAAACAACATCTTAAAGCAATCCTGGTCCTGCACGTGCTCATCACAAGGATAAGACTTTATGTTCACCATACAATACTCTCCAAATACTGTCCTTAAACAGAGTACTCCCAACCTCTCACTGAAATGATAAAATCATTTTTATACATAACTGCTGCCAGTACAATCCATTAAGTTACACATGGGCTTTCTCTTTAATAACTTCAACCTCTTTAAAATCTTAGAATGTATAACTACTGTTTGAATATAAATGTAAATAGAAATGTAATTACTCTGTATTTAAATTTAACTTAATATATTGCAATGTAAACAATTGGAGTTTTTCTCCCCGGGCCTCCAATGAAAATGGATATTACCCAGTCGGACTTTCCCAGTAAACAAAGACAAATAAATAGATAAATATCCTGTGTAGCATAATCTGACATGCCTCATCAACTCAAAACACTCAGTAGTTTATATTAAAGGATAATGACATCAGCAGGAAGATTTATTTATAAAGTGAAGTAAAATAGGAACAAAAAGATTTACTGATGCAGCACTGAAAAAGACGTGCTTAAAGAAATGAAATGATATAAGCAACTAAAAAAGCAATGATTTCATAACTGGCTTATATTTACCATGGAAAGGAAAGCCATTCCTTTCAAAAAGTTATTTGTGTAACAAAGCAGTTTGGTAAAGTTAAATTTACCATTAATAATAACTCTTCCATATCTAATGCCCAGTGCTCACTGGGTTTGGTTATGGTAATTCACCCCCCCAGAGGGTGTGGTTCCAAACCTGTGAATCACATCCCTGTACTTACCTTCTTCATTCTAGTACTGGAACTTTGAAAAATGACAGCTGCTGTGAAGGTATGAAGCCATGCTCCAAGATGGTCTGACAAGCAGATCAAAGTCATTATCTACATCTTAAGTGAGTCATACCAGGAGAAAATTGAAACATCAGTATGCAGTATAACATTGAAAACAAATTGAAATCTGACAAGAGTTGGGTGAGGATCTGTCATTCTGTGTTCAGTCTTGCCACAGGTACGATAACTTACAGAGATGTAGACCTGATCTACAGTACAAATGAGTAGGCCAGGTCATGGTGAGAAGGCTAGATTTCTTTAGTATTTTTATAATTTTTTAAATCTTAGCAAAAACAAAAAAAAATACCAGATGAATACTGCATACATGTAGATATATACAAGAGGAAATACATGTACATGCAAATATGTATCTATACTTCAGCCAGAGGTGTGTCTTGCAATAAATGTACCTGTAAGCTGAAATGCTTCTGGATACAAATATGGTATGTTTATGGGTAGACATCCTTTTGTGTATAAATGCCAATTTATATGCTTGAGTAATACAATAATATACATTTATAGAAGTGATACAGTACTGAATTAACATATACTATATGTATATATATATATATATATATATATATATATATATATATATATACACACACACACACACACACACACACACACACACACACACACACACACACACACACACACACATATATATATATATATATATATGTGTATTTGTATTTGTGCAGGCATGTGTGTGTGTCTCTATAGTTTTTATGTATGTATGTATATATACATATATATATATATATATATATATATATATATATATATATATATGTGTGTGTGTGTGTATATATTACATATATATTACATTGAAAACCCAGAAGGTTGAACAGCAAAGACCTTGATTGTATGGGATCATGGTACAGTGATAGGGGTTTTGCTCCTTTACCCACTGTAGTGCTATCTTGGAATGTGTATATATAATTAGAAAAGGTGAGGGTGTATGGGGCTTGCCCACTGAAAAAACGCAATTTTTTTTACCTTGTGGGTTTTCAATGTTCCTGGTTTGTTCTTTCGAAGTTTGCTCTTGTGACCTTTCATCCTTTTGGTAAGAACACATATATGTAATATAAATAGTAATATACATTATGCCAATAGTTTTTACTAAAGATATATATATCAGTGCATTTCTAATGGATATACCTTCTTATAATAGTGAATACATTAAAATTATGTGGGGGGGCTGTGCCCCCCACACCCCCCTCATTTAATATTATCACTCCAGGGTTGCACTGCAGTGGGGCAGGGGCTATATTCCATTTTCGACCAAATGAACTTCCCCCAAGTGAGCTTTCAGTCAAGTGAGCTTTCAGTGAAGTGACATGCCTGGAATAATTTTCGACTAATTGTAATTCGACCAAATGTATGGAATCCAAATATACACATGCATTTATACACAAACAAAAAAGAACGTTCGTATCACCACATAATTTCATATACTGTAGATATTAGCTTAATAATTTGTTGTAGTTCAATCATAATTATTAGAAAAAAAAATGATTTGTGTAGGCCACAAACTATTTAGTAATATATTTATGTAAAACATATTTTGTAGTATGATATTTATGTAAAACATTCATTTCTTCTAAAATATTATCTCCATATACAAGATGGCTGAACTCATTTATCCACCATAACATAGGCAGGGAGGCGATGGGAAAAGGTTTAAATTAGCAAGTGAATGCCTAGCACAGAGAATACTGAGAAATACAGCTTGCTTATTTCTGTATACATTTCTACTTAATTGCCTTATAAATTTATTAAGCTGCAAATTATCCAAACAAAGATTGCCATGAAATACTTCTAGTACATCCATATGTAACAGTAAATATGCTTTGTTTACTGCAAGTTGAACTGGAAGGATTTCACAACTTCCTTTCACTGGCTAATTCTTTTATGTGGGTGTACAGCTTGTTTCTGTGAGGGGAAAGTAAAAGTGTGTTGCTTATAGCAAATTCACGATATTACTTAAAACTGCAAGCAAAGTATGCATGGCATAGTAGAAAGTAAAAGCTTTAATGAAAATGTATGCAAAGGTTGCAGAAAATACCCATACCCCAAAGAGACAACCTGTACACCTTCATAAGTATGTAACAATTTGGAGGAAGTCATGCTGTCCTTCTAGTTTAGCTTGCAGTGAAGAAGAAATACTTTTTAGCACAGATGGATTAGGTACAATGAATGTATGTAAATCTGTGCTTTACTACTTTCCTGTTTAATAAATGAAAGCTCCACTGCATCCTCACCCCAGTAGTCAATCACATAAGAAGGTTGAACACACATCTGCGATATATAAGAAACCATCCTCTATGTTTTTTCTATGTAGCAGAAGAGATGATAACTTAGAATAAAGCTCAGGAGAAAAGAAGACTGAAGAGGCTGACTGATGGTGCTTGTGCATATGCAAAGAAAAAATATTTCCATTCTAAAAAATGTTAAGTAATAAATAGCTTATTTTTTTCTGCTTTACTTATTTTGTAAGTATAAATGCAGAAATAATTCATACTCAAAGCTAAAAAAAAGAAGTAAAGTGATTTCAATATACAATTGCACCACAATCCATATCAGCCAGAAATTTCAAATGTATGACCATTTCTTATGTTTTACCAGGTTATCAATATCTAGCATATTAGTAGACTGCAAATGTAAAAATCACTACTACTTCATAGCGATATACTGTTCCCATGTTTCTAGTACCATTTCCCAGATTTTTTCAGAATAAAAATTTTATAAAAATAAGAAATCACTGTTAATAAAGAACACAGTGATGTATCACATTGAGTCTATTTATTATTTCATTGTCTTGTTGGTCCCCCATCTTTTCCTTGTTTTAATCGTGCTACTTTGTGTTTCTTTCGTTTTTTTTTTCTGTCCCATTTCTGTTCATTTTTCTACAATTCAAGAATCCCTAGGAGCAGTCCAATGACTTTTCCGGTCAGACAGAATTCACTCTTTGTCAATCCATGGATGTCCTCACAGGAATGAAGAAGAAGTACTGGTTCTATAGTTACCTTGGCACATTGAAGCCTGGCAAGCATCACAGACTGAAGGCTGTGCGACATGATTGAAAATGTGATGGAGAGACATCTTTAGCCAGTCCAGGATGTTCTTCAGTGGGTTCAAGAATCTCTGCCTCACTGCCTTGCTCAGTGCTGACAACTGTGCCATCACAGGCCTCCAACCCCTCAACATTGGGTCCTCTACTTCAACATGTCAGACAGTAGAAGTTTTGAGGTCTTGTGGACCAAGTGTCCTGCTGTGCCCAACTCCTCTTCACCTCCCTACTTCCCTAATCCTTTCTCCTACCACCTCTAGCCTATTTCCTATTCAAACTACCCACTTATATAAAAAAAAAAAAAGAATAGGTGAGTCCAACCCCTACCAAAAATATAGTACTCCTGTTCTCCGACCTGCACCAGGACAACCCTTTTGATGTGTTCTTTCTGTGATTCTTTCTCAATATCTCCCCTTTTTCAAGCTTTCCTATATTCCCATTCCTGCTCTTTTAAAAAAAACAAACAGGGTGTCCACATAAGGATACCTCTAAATAATATGTATAAAACTCCTTTATATTTTTAAATGTTAGTGAAAATAGCTGCACTGATTGCCTTAAATACTACAGATGTGCTTGTGCTTAGCCGTGTTCATTCAAAATACCTGAAAACTTCAGTAATTATACAAGCATTTATGTTTTCACATAGTACTTCACACATACTTAAGCACTAACTTCGGCATGCTTACACATTTGACAAAAGTAGGCATTTTTTTTAAAAACATTTTTCGTATTTACTTATTTAGCATGAATACATGATAACTGAATTTCCATGTAGGTGTAGCAACACTCTTCATGAATAACTGTTATGAAAATGCAAACCTTGGGACTAAGGACACCACTCACTGCTTTCCTTTTAACTTTTGTTTAAGCAGCCATCATTAACTCAAAATACACGGTAATATATGACTATTACTTCATTTTACTTCACATCATTTGTTCACTTACCAGGCTTAATTCCTTTAGTTTAATCATTTGGACACTGACCTTCTATAGTACTGCATTAGTATGTATTACCATTAAAGTGCTTCCTTATATTATTATATGGAGCTCATTCAGTTTGATTTCTTGTTTTTAATACACATAATGCATAAGATCAGTGTGTACTGAACACAGCAGAACAAGACCTTGATAAATTCATCATTAGTAGGTATATACTGCTTGTATCATACAACTTCATTGTATGACATTTTCTGTAATATTCAGAACTTATTTGTTTATTTAAGAATTTCTTTATGCTAAGGGGAAGATTAGTCAATGGATCTTTTCAGCCACAACTCAGACAAGTGGTTTATACTACTCAGATTCCATATTTTGTATGGCACAGAATTTACAAATGCTGGTGTACATTTAAAATATTATACAACTATAATGCAATAAGTAGGCTGCCGTGATTTGCAGTGGCACAGGTTTAACATGGATTAAACAAGTTGTGCAGAGCTTGGCATTATATATTGTTATTACAGGTATTGCTCACTGGCTAGTTATCTTGACATAATTAACAGAGCAAAACAACAAAAATGGAGTGCTGAGAAGGGATGGTGCTATGAAGGGGGAGAGGGTTGAAACGTACTTATTGCAAGAATTCTTGGAATGATTTTAGAGAAAATATGAGGATAGGAAAGTTAGGAGTGTTTTTGATTTTGTTAAAGACTTCCAAAACATGGAGGCTTATTTATGGAATGCAGTTTTAGTGCAGCTATAATTTTAAGAAGATCATAGGACTGGGCTAAAGATAGAGTTAAAAGTGTTGCTGGATGTTTTCAGTAGATGATTAAGAAGGCACAGAAATTAAGCAAAAAGGAATAGTCAGGAGAAAAAAAAATGGTTCTGACACGATGGGTATTGATGGACTTTAAGAGGTTTCAGTGATATGTATGGTTGGTTAATGAATTTACAACTTCCTTTTAGCGTTTCTTATAGTTTGTTGGTGTTGCTGGTTTGTCCTAAAGAAATTAGGAGTGGTGTATATTGAAACTCAGAAATAAGCATGTTTTTTGTGGTTATAGTAAGTGGTTTCTGAGGAAAGGATATCAGTTTGATGTGTGTGTGTTTAATACGTTGCCGAGGTCTGGGTGTACTGATGTGTGCTAAGAGGCATAAGAAATGATTTTCTTTAGTACCTCAACATACGTAGGTTTAGTGTTTGTATTGGAGTGTGGCAGTGTGGGAGCATACTGCTAGTTGGTGACCATGGTGAATAAGATGGTAAAGCTTCCAGTTTCAGTAAATAATTATTCAGCCTTAACAAGTAGATTCTGTATCAGGTAGCAAAGCAGGGATCCACTGAGCATGAGGCAACAACCACATTGTCTCAAGGTACCTAATGCTAGTAAACTGGTAACACAAGTGAAGTAGAAGTAGATTAGGGTTTTGTGGAGGTAGAGATTTGTTATGTAGACAAACACTACAGAATATCTGAGAAAATATAATAAATTAATACCAGTGATTAACCACATGGCAATGCAAAAGTTTAGATGACAACCAGCAAAACAGTTGTTAGATATAATTTCTTGCATGTCAACTTGTCATTATCTGTTTGGGTACATGCCATTATTTATAATATCACTTTTACACTGCAGGGTAAGTGGCCATCATAGTGTACTGCCTTAAGGTTTCATAAAGATAGTCATATAGTTTATGTGGATCATTGTGTGTATTATACCTAGTCACCCACTGTAGCTAGATAGCACATTCATATAAGTTACTGAGCATGTGCAAGATCTGTGCCATTTTGTATAGTCAGCCAGAGTGAATGCAGACATGAATGGAGATGCACATGCGAGTGTCTTTGAAGTAATGAGTCAGTCATTTAGCTTAAATTTATGTTCCAGTTACAGCTCCTGATGTGTTCGTTTACAATAAATAACTTGAACCTATCACAGTGCCTCAGTGTCTCATCTGAATGCACGAGATGAGTGACAGTTTAGTTCTCAGCTACCACAGTCCATTAAAAGACAACCTTTTTGCCCTTGGCGGGTGCTCTTTTAAATTGTGGTATCCTAGTGTACACTGTAATACTTGCAGTTCAACCATAATTTAATAGCTATTGTACCATCTGTTTTGTTGATTTGTGCTTCTGTGTAGTTTATTATATAAGGTTATTTTGTTTCTTTTTTAATTTCAGTAGCTTTCTGTCTGGATGCAGGATCATAGGTAGATTGTGGCAAAACACTGATTCCCTCAAGATGACTCTGCTTAGTAGTAACTTAATTGCCAAGGCCTGCCTCTATGTTGCTCTTCTTGTAATATTTTGCTATTGCTAACAGCAGGTGAGAGTGAGTAACTGACTATCCATTCTAATAGACCATTCCTTTGCAGATGTTGATCCTGTCTGTCAATCTTTTGGAACATGGGGGGTGGGGTTGGGGTTGGTATAACAGTTAACATGGTTTGATTTTCATCTTTGGAATGGAAATTGGCTAGGCTTAAAGTGGCCCACAAGTGCAGCAAGACTGATAGTTACTTCATAGGTTCAAAGATTAGTACTAAACTAATTGCCCTTTCGAGACGTTTTAAGCCTAGCCAATTATCCCTTGTGAGGCTCAAACCCTGCACCTTGTGTTTGTAAGGCAAACACCTTAACCATTAGGCCACCCTCCCAACCCTTATGAATTTATAAGTAGTACAGCTGTTCTGTAAAGCTACTGCCTAAACCCAGTGCATTCTCCATGTTCTCTTTTGGCTGTTACATACAGGGACTATTAATTGAAATCCTCAGGTAACAGTGGTTTCTAATTTCTTGTCTTCATACTTCTCTTTTGCCTGGGTTTTGTGCTTATCATGCCTTCATACCCAACTGCAACTGTGCTGGCCTCAAGAAAGATTTGCAGAGACCCACAAAAATAACTCATTGGGGTCCAAATCACACCAGACAGTGCCAGCTATTGGTATATATCTTGTTACAGGACATTGTCAGTGTCACTGGAAATTCAACTAATGTTTTTAAATGTAGTTGATGAACTCCCTATAAAAGACATTTACTACCCTTCAGTAAATGGGATTACCTATGACTCCAGCATAAGATACATCTAAAAGTTTTTAGAGTTAATAAATGAAAACTTGATTGACCATAATGTTAGCAAACATATATGCATGCATGCATACATACATACATACAAATATTTCAAGCACAGTCATTAATGCCCTTCTAGCTTGCCAATATACCAAAATACTTGTTCCCATAATAAGTGTCCAGGTTGTTCTTAAAAATATCTAAACTAGTACTTGCTTTAATGTAATTTGGCAGTCTGTTCTATGCATCAGCTATTCTGTCAGAGAAACAATTAGTGCACTTCTCATTCCTATAGAATCTTCTACATAGGTTGTCTGATGATTCTCTAGTACTTTTTGATAAGCCAAAACATTCCCAGAGGTAGTTGTCTCTAAATGCCCTATATACATGAATAAGATATCCTCTTAGATATCTATAAAAGACACTGTACAAGTTCAGATATTTTAGTTTGTTCATAATAACTTTAATTTTCACATCCATAGATGCTCTTGGTATATCTCCACTATAATCTTTCCAGTTTACTCTTACTTGTTTTCTTATAGAGTTTCCATATTGTTATTCCATACTCAAGTTTAGGTCTAATGTAATTAACAAACAATAACTTCATCACTTTTGATTTCCTGGACTTTATACATCTTTATATACAACCTATAGTTCTATAACTACCATTAACCAATCGGTTGATATGATTAGAAAAATGTATAGCTGGATCTAACCATATACCCAGGTCCTTAAAGGAGTCTATAAATTCAATCACTGTGTGTTGTATTAAATATTCACCTCTGAATTTATGTCTGTCAAATCTCATATGCTTAGTTTGTGATGTAGTTATCAGCATATTATTCTCCTGTGCCTAAATGGTCAATTTAGTCAAGTTATTTTTGCAGAACTGCTTATCTGTAACATATGTATTTAGTTTACCCAGTTTCAGGTTGTCTGCATATAGACTGTAGAACACATCAGATGAAAATGTTAGGTCTGAAAGATACAATCTAAACAAGTAAGGGTCCAGGACAGAGCCCTGTGGGGCACCATGACTGTAACCAAGAATTTCACCTGTCCAGTTGCTGTATGATGCTTGCCATGTCCTATTTGTAAGCCATGCAACTATCTATCCTATCAAGAGTACATAAATATCTAGTTGTTCTAATTTATTGATAAGTGTTTTATGTATGAGTCTGTCAAATGCTGAAGTTAAATCTATATAAATTACATAGCACAATGTTTCATCCATAGCTGTTACTATTTTGTTATAGAACATCATGTTACAGGTGGTAATAGATCAACATATGCATGTTGCATGTTGATATATGGTTTCTAGTCCCAACCTATCAATTTCTGACAAACTTATCCAATATTACCTTCGCCATTAATTTTCCACAATATGAAAGCAGACTTAAGGGTCT
This sequence comes from Protopterus annectens, assembly GCF_019279795.1. NCBI lineage: Eukaryota > Metazoa > Chordata > Ceratodontiformes > Protopteridae > Protopterus > Protopterus annectens. The sequence goes on from NC_056739.1 coordinate 463,452,664, forward strand.
ATATGACTCTGGGTTTGTCCTACTCCCTTTTCCCTTAAAGACAGGTTTAATAAGCATGTCTCCAATCTTGAGGAATCTCCCCATATTTATATGACCTAGTGAATAGTAGATATAATGGTACCATAAGTTCTTCCTGAAGTGTTCTCAGGTCATTGTTACTAATTGTGTCTCCTCCCTGTGCTTTGTTTGGATCCAGTTTGTGCAGTTCTTTTTCAATATAATCTAACTTGATTCCAGTATCTGAGGTTACTTGGATGTCACTACAATTACTTATCACCCCTTTTGTGGATCCAAACTGTTTTGCATAAGATTTTGTAAATATATCTAAAATCTGTTGTGTCTGAGTATAAATTTTAGAATCTGCACACAGTTTATCAATTTGTCTTTAGTCCTTCCACATCTTATGTATCTATAAAAAGGTTTCCTATTATGCTCAATATCTTTATATAAATTTTCTTCACATTTTTCTTGATCTTGTCTCACACTATGCTTAATCTGTTTGTCCAGCTTGTTTATTTCAGTTTTCAAAGTTGTAGTTCGACCTCTCTTCCATTTCTTATATGTTTTGTCTCTCACCTTAATCAGGTATCTTGTTTTTATGATATATCCCCCTGACGTTGTATGCCTAGATCCTGATGTTAAACATTTTTTTTCTTGTTTTACACTCAAACAATTTCTCTTTCAAAACGTTTCACTCCTGTTAGTTTTACAGGTCTATATTACGTCTGCAAAAACCCCTTTCAGCGAATGATAACCAGCAAAATCTAACTCCCTCGAATGGTCATTCCAGCAAAGTTTTCCTAGGGAAAAATATGCTTGGTCAACCTAAAACCAGACAAAATTTAAAACACTTCAAAGTGTGGTGCTTCACCTCCCCACACCCCCCAATGTGGGGGGCTGTGCCTCCCACAACCCCCTAACTAAATATACCAACTCTGAGATTGCACTACAGTGGGGAAAAGGACAAATTACTGATGAAGGCCAAGCAGTTTTTTCCCCTAGGAAAAAAAAACACTGAAATGGGCATTCATGGAAATTAGATTTTGCTGGTTATCATTTAGCAAAGAACTGTTTGCTGAAAGGAGTTTTGCAGATGTAGTATAGACCGAGTTTTACATAGTGACTATTTTACTTCCAAATAATCTGTAATTAACCTTCTGTGCATTGGTTTAGATTTCAGTTTGGCAGAATTATTTAGCAATAAATTAACCTTTATAACCCCATGATCACTGCACATTAATGGTGGTAAAACTTGGCTTGAAGTAACAGTAATTTCTTTAAGAACACAAACAATGTCTAGTATGTTCCGTCCCCTGGTAGTTTTTTTACAATTTGAATCAGCTGTTGTTCCTGAATATATATTGTGAATAATTTCCTTACTAATGTTGGTGAATCAATATTATTCCAGTCTATTTCTGGTAAATTTAAGTCCCCAGCTAATGTTATTCTTCCCTCCTGTCTTTCATGCAAGAAATATATGAATTCCTCTATGTCATGTGCACTTGACTTTGGTGGTTTATGTACCCCAACAATTGTTATATGTTCCAGGGTTGTCTTTATTGTCACAGTTACACAATCTATAGTATTGATGTTATCATTGAACATGTAACAATCACTGGTCTCATAATCCCTATCATAACACCTCCACCTGATTTTTATTTAGAATGTCTGTTACAGTAAAAGCATTTACACCCTGACAGAACTGGTTTGCAGTCATTGTTCTTTAACCATGTTTAACAAACAATAACAACATCAGACTTATGGGAACGTAGCAATTTGTCCAATAAAAAACTTTATTATTAATGCTTCCAACATTAAAAACCATCAGAGATGCATCAAATGTTGCTATCTGTGAACTGTTAAATTTTCGACCTGGCAAATATCCCACGTAGTGTTTGTCAAATATTGCAAAATATCTGCTGCAAGAATTTTCTTCCCTAATCTTGACAAATTTACCCCATCCTGTCTGAACACATGTGTGTCCCAAACTAGGCTTGGATGCTCTACACATTTCCATTTTTTAAAACAGGAATTTTTTTCCATGTAGGTATTTACTCCAAAAATCTTTTCATTCACGGTGACATGACTATCCTTTCTATAGGTGATTTGTGAAAAATACATCCTAACACCAGTACAAGCTATACTATCTAAGAGGGCTGTAAGTTCCCTACTAACAGTCAGAGAACCCTTGCGGATAAGATAATTTGTTCCGACATGAATAAAAACAGATCCATGCTTCATTACATTAAGGTATTCCAAGGCTTCTCTCACATCTACAATTTTTGATCCTGACAAGCATAATACTATTCAATGTTCAATATCTTCTCTGCAATTGTAAGTATCAGTTCCTCTAATAATTGAATCTTCAATTACAAGTATATCTTTTCTGACCAGATCTGAAGGATCTTTAACTTCTAATACAGTAATATCTGCTCTATCAATTGTTACAAAGGATAGATCTTCATCATCAGTAGTCTTATTAAACCCACTGTCTTCACCGTGTATTGAATTCTCATCCAGCTAGCATTGTAAATTCACAGCTTGAGCCATGTAGTCAACATGTGTTTTTCTCTTCTTTTTTCTTACAAAAATGTTAATTTCTTCCACATTCAAATTTTATTTCTTCCTTTTCACCTGCCCATTGCCTCTTTTTTCTACTGTCTCTTTTGGAAAAATTATGCATTTTTCTGTAGACTGAAGGTTTTCTGATAGAAAATATTATCACTCCCTGTAACCTGTGTGTTGCATAACAAAGCAGTACCTTTTTTAGTATGTATTCTCTTAAGTTTACAGACATTTAATCAATTTCTTTTTTTCCTTGTTATTTGTTGTGAACTTCTTCCTTTCTTTCTTTTTTTTTATTTCCTTCTAAACAATCCTGATCCTCAGATTGCTGAATACTTGCATCCAGAATTCCAAAGTTGTCAAGGGCATTATCTTGTTTCATAGGGGTTGAATAATCATTACAGGCAATAGATGCATCATTTCCTAAATGTGTACTATTACTAGAGGACATAGTCCTTACAAATGTCTTGTTCATGCATTATAACCCTGAAATTATTGTCCCTAGGTAAATCTAATCATAAACTAGTAGCATTCACCTTCAAAATCTCTAAACCTTTTGAAATCAGTATCATGAAATTTAAGGATTTCAGATTTACTAATCTCATCAAATTCTATGATAAAGTTTATTTCAAAATTCACTTACAGTGGCATCACCCTGACATTTCCCAGCAAGTGACTTCACAAAGGAGTTTTATGCCCACAAATGTATAAAACTGGCAGTCCCAACTAGTTCTAAATATAAAGGGAATTTAAAAACAAATTACACTGGTGGTCCACCAACATAAAAAAATATAAAAGAGCAAAATAAAAACTCCTTAAAGCATACAACAGACTCACCTTTCAAGGATAATATGAAGAAATTGAGTAAAGGCTTGAAAAATGTTATTATATCTACTAAAGCAGCCAATGAACTAAGATTTGAAGCTAAGGGGACTCTTCCTTTAGATTTGTTAGGAAACAAAGGAATAACCCCCCACATTGCTCCAAACATATTCATAATGACACTACCTACTTTGGTCCAGTAGATATTGCCAACATACTAGGTAACAAATTCAATATACATTTTATCCCAGAGATCACTATCCATAGCTCACATATCCTTGAAGCTCTCAGTCTGCCATCATCACTAAGGAACATGTTCTGAAGGAGCTCTCCAAGACTAAAAATGCTTTCTCCTTGTGTTCTGATAATATACCTGACTGTTCAGTAAACAGTACCAAACAAGCTCTGGCAGAGCCACTCCTACAGTGTTTAACCTAAATTTAGTCTCTGGCTTTGTCCTTGAGGTTTAGCACACACCAGTAATGATATCACTCCAATATAGTGTTACTACCACTGACCACAGAAATTACAGGTTCATCAACCTGATGAGTCTTATTTGTAAAGCCATGGAGCATATCATAAATGAACTGATAAATTATGAAATTAATAAACTCATCAGAGTACACCTCCCGCAGCAGTTTGGCTTTGTCAAGGGTAAATCTTGTCTAATGAACATGGTTAACTTCTTTAGATGGGGGGGCACAAGTTATTGACAGCAGTCATGCTGTTCACATGATATAACTTGACCTGGCCAAGGCATTTGACACCTGACCATCCCCCATGCTAGCACGATTAGTAAACCTAATGCATTATAAATAGATCTCTTTGTCATAAGATGGGTAGCAAACGGACCAAAAGATGGAACAGTGTGGGCAGGAGGTGCTTCATCAAAGATATGTAAGCAGTAGTGTCAGTGCCCAGACCATGAACCAAGATTTCTAACTAAACAAGTCTGCAGATGACTCTAACTGAGAGTCATTTTCAAGTTTCCCTCTGATGCCCAAGTACTTCAGCATATACATTTCACTTGTAAATCCCCGATATACTAAAATTGGACTCAAAATGAATGCTAAATGGTGCAGTATTTTTACATTTGGTAGACACCCCTCCCCTAGCTTATAACATAAACAATACCCCACTCCAAAATGAGAATGTTGTTCAAGACCCTGGAACTTGGAATGATAATTCCCTCTCCTTTGATCATCATGTAATGACAGTTGTCAGAAAGTCCTTTGACTTACCAAAGCTAATAATCAAAGGAATATCATCCAGATCTAAAGAGGTCAGTTTCCCCTTATATTCAGCATTGATGAGGTCTGTTATTGAATATAGTGTCACTAGACATGTCAAACAACTAGAATGACCACAGAGGTTCATAACTAAGAAAATCACAAGCTTATAAACCCTAAGCTATCAGTAAAGATTGAAAGCACCATCCTATTATTTATGATCTTGTAGATGTCTAAAAGGAGATCTGTTCCTTACCTTCCATGCCATTAGGGACCTAATGGTCCTGGATGTCTTGCATCTTCAGAAGTTAAACAGCCTAAATACCATAAACAGAGACCTAAATATTCAACAGCAAATAAAGCACAGTGAAGAGATGTTTCATTACATAGTACCTTCTCCACCTCTAAAACAGACATCTGCTGCACACTAAGCAGTGTGATTCATTATCTTCATCCATATAGGAAATGGATGGTTGGATGGGAATTCACACATTCATTCCTTATGTGACTGGCCTAGTCCTCCTCAAAAATGGAGGTGTGGTCTAAGTACAGGTACTGGCAAGGCTGTTTTCTTGGCTTGCTCATGTCATGCAGTACAGAATAATCTTATGTTTTTATTACGCATTAATGGTCATGACAGCTGCCTGGTTTAAAATTTATTACACATTAATGGTTATAACAACTGCCTGGTTTAACAGGTATTACATATTACTTTCATTTTACTTTCCATGTTTACTTACCTGCTCTTACTATTCTTGGCTGCACATCTGGGAATGTGCTGGATGATTGACTCTTCTTTATAGTGGATGTTCCTACTTCATTTTTCTTCTGTGCATGTGCTGGGTGATTGACTCCTCCTTAAAGGGATTGGTTCTACTTCACTTTCCTTCTGTGCATGTGCTGGATGACTGACTCCTCCTTTATGGGGATGTTCCTACTTCACTTTCCTTCTGGGCATGCGCTGGATGATTGACTCCTCCTTAAAGGGGTTGTTCCTACTTCACTTCCCTTCTGTGCATGCGCTGGATGATTGATTCCTCCTTAAAGGGGTTGTTCCTACTTCACTTTCCTTTTGTGCATGTGCTGGATGATTGACTTCGCCTTAAGGGGGTTGTTCCTACTTCAATTTCATTCCACCCACTTATTCCCCAGCCATCCCTCTGTTATTACTTTTATATTTAGTGTTCCTCCCTCTTATTTCACTTTACAGCTGCTTAAAGGAATCATTAGCAGTTATCAACAGTTACTGTACTATACATTGAAACACACTGCAGAGTCTTCCAATTTAAAGTTACTCAACTCCTTTAATCTGATCTCCATATTTCTGTCACTTTCTTACCTTGCAATTGTCCAGGTCTATTATGTATTGCATACATGCACAGAATGATTTTAGTAAGTCATAACTAATAATAATAATAATAATAATAATAATAATAATAATAATAATAATAATAATAATAATTCCAGTCACCCAACAACAGTGGTAGGAGCACTGCTAACATAAAACAAAAACAGAAACCCACTGTCATACTTGTCACACATTTAATAAAAGGTAAAATCAAGGACTGAGTGATTTCATCATCTACATTAAAACTACTCCATCAGAGTAATAGTCAGGTGAAACCAAGAGCTTTATATACAAAACAGGTAACCAATGAGAAGCAAGTTCAATTAATTAGTGGGTTGGAATCACTCCCCAACAATTCACACTGGTTGAATTAAAAGAAAAAAACTAAAATGACAATTTGTTCACCTGCAGACAAATAATAATTTCATATAAATACTGAAACAATATAGATTGCTTTGAAAATAAATAAAAATAAACAAAGTTCAAATTATAGCTGCTTTTTTCTGAAGTACACAGGAAAGGGACACTGTATTATTAATACCCAGAACAACCGAGACATTAAGTTTCACCTGCCAGGTGAGTTCCTTGAACTTAAGTAAATTCACCAAATCCCCACTTAAGTTTGTCACCACCATAACAAAGAATAAAAACTTCTCCTAGTTAGAACATTCAATGGTGTTTCTGTATAGGGCATTAGTGGTTTTCTTGTTTCTAATGTCATAGATGTGCTCTCATATTCTGTCCTCAATTTTTCTAATTGTTTTCCCTACATAAAATGCATTACAGGAGCCACATGTCGCCAGATAGATAATGTGGGTGGTATTACAGTTACAATTCCCCAGACATGGTATAGTTCTCTCAAAATTGTTGACAACTACATATGGGCCTTCTTAAATAAACCTGCATATCTTGCAGGCTCCACATTTATGCCTAGTACTGTGACCCATAGTTTTTTCCACCTGAAGGCAAATCCAAAATGAGAACATCACCCTTACCCTCTGTCCATACAGCAACTCAAAAGGTAAGAAACGGATGGGGCAAATATTTGGCCCATTCCCTCCCTGCAAATACCTGTAGCATGGTATTTAGTGTAGAGTTTAACTCCTCCACAAGACCATTAGTCTGGGGGTGGGTTTTAGGTGATTCACCCCACAGTGCTTCCACAGACAAGCCATCATGTCTGACATGAAATTGGAACTTCTGTCAATCAGTATTTCTTTTGGGAAACCTACCCTACTGAAAACCTCTAACAAAGCATTTATCACTTTTTCTCCCTCAATGGAGGACAAGGCCACCACTTAAAGGAACCTAGTAGCATAATCTTCAACCACTAGGATATACATCTTCCCTGTGGAACTTGGGGTACTCATAGGCCCCACAACATCCATAGCTCCTCTATCATAGGCAAAGGCATCAAAGGAGCTTTGATCTTGTCTTCTGCTTTGCCTACGTTTTGGCACTGTTCACAGATCCTGCAGTACCCTGTTACATCCCTGGAAATTCCAGGCTGATAAAAGTTCTGCATAATATTTCTCCTGGTATGCTTTATGCCCATATGACCTGCAAAGGAAATGTCATGGGCTATGGCTAGAAGTGCCAGATGTAGGCTCTGGGAACTGCCAACTGCTGTATTACTTCACCTTCCAGCCTCCCCTCAGAAGTCCACTTTCGATACAGTAACCCTTTGTTCCAGTATACAGATTCCCCTTTTCCTTGAGAATCAGGTGCCTCCCTAGCTACCTCCCTCAAGCCTTGTAATTTAGGGTCTGAGAGCTGAGCCTCTCTCAACTCTCTCTTTATAACCCTTCCCAGGTCCCCTTCCACAGGAAGTCTAGTATCCTCTGACAGCTGTGCCTCACTCTCAGCCTGGGTTCTACTACTCACCTCTGCCCTTGCAGTCACTCTGTCCAAGAGAACATCAGTACCCACCAGCAGCTGTGGCTCACCTTCAGTCTCACTGCTACAGGGTAATTTCCTCTCTGAGGATCCACCTCACCAGTCCTGGCTTCAAGTGTGTGGTCTGTTTGGGTCCCCCCAGGTTATCAGACCCTCATGCCTGTCTCCAAGTCTGACTGCATGTAACTGCATGCACACAAGAGACTGCATTATCAAAATCACTCCCTATCAGGACATCTGCAGAGATATCCTCAAACATACCTACTTGCTTGCTTACTTTTCCACCCTCCCAGTCAAGGTGAACACTAGCCAAAGGTATTTGAAATGGGGTCCCTCCTAAAGCTTTGACTGGAGTAGACTGCCCAAGCAAGTAGTGCTTCTCTTTATTCATTGCAGGCTTCACAATGGTTAGGTCAGAGGCTGTGTCTCTTGTAGCAGTGGCCTGTTTCCCATCTACTAAGATAGGACATAACCTCTTGTGGAAGTTTGGTACCCTTGTTGTCTGCAGACAACTTATCACTGGCATACTGTTATTCCCACTTGCTGGCTCTCCCACCTTTTGTTCCCCACCTTGCTACAGTGGACATCTATATGCTACATGGCCTCACTGGTTACATTTAAAACATTTAATCCTTGATCCTGGCCATGTTTCTGAACTAGTGGCTTCCCCTGTTACTGGCAGACTTTGTTGGGGTGGTTTATGCTGCCCACCATGGGTTCCCTTAGACTCATGTGTGCAGCACTGGGTATCCCTTTCCTATGCAGTAATGCCCTGCTTGCTAAGTATAGGTCTCTTTTTTTTCCCCAACTCATCTGCGGTGTTGCATTTTTTATCTGCCAACCAGATTCTCATGTCCTCAGGCAAGGTGCTAAGACTCATTCCCTCACCAAAAGGTCTGCCAGCCCTTCAAAAGTGGTGACCTGACACCCACTCACCCACCTATGAAAATAAATGCTTACCTCAACAATATAATCACACACACTTTCATCAGCCTTGCGTCTATATTCACAATACTTTTTTCTATAAGCATCAGGTGTTAACTTAAAGCATTCCAATAAGCAATTTTTAACCGTATTATAATTTAAGCAACCAGTATCAGACAATTTAAAAACAGCAGTAACAATTTTACCATGGAGTAAGGGGGTCAGGAATCATACCCACATCCCTTGGTCAACATTACCCTGTTTACATGACCTTTCAAATATATGAATAAATCTATAAAAAATATCACCCTATGTAAATTGTGGAAGAATTTTACTGACCTTTATTGCTTCTGAGGTTCAGTTACTCCCTTCCCCATTACCTCCATGACTCTGGCAAAGAGTCAGCATTTCCTTTATATGTTGCCTGTGCCTCTCAGTTTCTTCAGCTTCCAGACATCTCAATCTCTCTGCTGATTCTAATTCCATCTGTTTCTCTTTTTCTTCAGCTTCCAAATGCCACAGTCTCTCTGCTGATTCTAGTTCCAAATGTTTGGCCTCCAGTTCAAGTCTCTTTAACTCCAAATGGATTTCTAAGTCCTCTGAGGAAAAATTGAACTGCTCATTTTCTGAGAGTTGTACATTACTAAGGCCAGTCTAGCTGTCTTCCTGGTTGCTGATCTGTGATGCAACTGTGGCTAAGGCTGCAATCATTTCCACTTTAGTCAGGTTGATATGCACCGGTCCTTTAGCTTGGCACATCTCAGGCAACTGGCTCCTTGTCAGCTTGCCATAATCCTCTGCTGACATCCTTACCTGCTTTCCCTGACTAAGCTAACAACAAAAACATAAATAAAACTATTGTGATATGAAACTCTGAATGTCCATGTGGCTGCTTGAAAGTGCAAATACCTTCCTTAGTGACCACAGCTTACAGGCTACAGGAGTTCAATATCCACACCACTGAAACCCAATATGTGATGTGGTGAGCCCACCAATGCCAGCCAATATGTGATGACCCACCACTGCCAACCAATATGTGATGTGGATATCCTACCTCTGGGCCAGTAATCAAGGAGCCTCAACCCTCATCACTATCAGCTGTGGAGGGATGTTCACTGGGAGGATAACAGGTACACACTCAGTACTTCCAGATGCAGCTCTCTCCATCAAGTACAACCTCTTTCTTTCTCCAGATCCCCAGTAAGGCTTTCCATTGGCACAGCTATAGAGTCAAGTCCTTAGCCAGTGTTCCACACACACACACACACACACACACACACACACACACACACACACACACACACACACACACACACGCACACACACACACACACACACACACACACACACACACACACACACACACACACACACACACACACACACACACCTGGGAAAGGCTGGCAGAGGTTTACTAGCTATGCCTCCTTTTGCCAAGACTGTAAGGTAGTTACCACTGTCACCAGAACCCCTTGATAGCTAATTTAAGGGCCTTAACAAAGGGCGTCCAATCTTACTGTGTAATATTAATATTAATACAATGGTAGTTTGACCAAGAGCAAGTCTATTAGGAGTGGCCCTCACAGTGTCACTAAATAAATATGCAAGTACTCTCAAAACTTAAATATCTCTACAAAGTTCAGCTACAATGAAATGTGTAAATATATTTAATAATAAATAATAAAAGAACAAGACAATACTAAATATATATTCACAGTGACATCAGAGTTCAAAATCACAGGAAATATTTAAAACAACATTGAAGGACAGTCTCAAACAAATAAAGAAAAATAATATCTAAAACTAAGCTTTACTATATTCTTAACTGTATCTAAGAGAATTATACTGTATCTAAGAGATTTATGCTATTCCCTAGTAACCTACTTACTAGAGCAAGGCAGATGATGTGGTAAATGCTTCTTCTTGTTGTCAGGTCCAAGAAAGAATACAGAATGCCCTCTCTCTCTCTCTAAGAGACTTCTCAAAATAATATCTAAATATTACTGCTAGGATAGCTTGCAGAATGACATCACTTCTTGTCATCTGACTTCTAGCTCCCTGGCAAACCATCATTGCTGATAGCTGGCAGCATTTAGCATCTACCTGTAAAAATCCGCAGGCAAGGGCTTTTGCTCAGATCTTAGGAGGGGGCTGGAAGTCATAAAACAATTTCATTTCTTCATGCTTCCAGAGTAGCAATTAGTGCACCTCAAAGACAACACAGAAATCTTTCTAGTACAGACTTTGTGTCTCTGGATGCATTGAAACCTGTGATATAGCATCTTTATAGCCTAACCTATAAAGCGATTTAATTTCAAATATTTTCCCAAAGTTTGGTGGACTGAGGTTAACCTCCTGTATTCTATTTTCCACTGTTAAGACATATACATTTAAACAGTTACAATAGTGCATGTACATTTCTGTTCTCTCCAGTACAGCACACTGTGGATGCATTTCAGACACAAGCACTTTAAAATACCTTTTCAACACAAACATCTGTACAAATATGTTTGATATACATGACATACAGTTCTAATACATTTGTAACACAAGACTCTTATATAAATCATGTCGATATTTACAAATGATAATTATTTACAAAATTCCCGCTAGCTGTGCTGTCATTACCTCCTTTTGTCACACTCCTAAAAAAAGTAAATCTCCTGAGAAAAAGGGATGAGGCTATAAAGAATGATCCACTACCTGAACATACAACAACAGTCAGGAATCTTTTAGATATTATTGTATACAGTGAAAGATTTACTAAATATTTTTCAGCAATCACAGACCCTTTTACAAACCTTACCAGGGAAGATCTACCCTGTGAGTCTAAACTCAGAATCATGGTAAATCACTACAAAAACTAAAACCTGAGCCTTGACTACAACCCAAGTGACTTGAACTTGATCGATGCAGAGTTAAAGAGAGGTGTGATGATAGAGAGGCATGGCATTTTTGCTTTTACACCTAACCCAGAAAAGAAGGGTGGAGTTCCAGTACCAAGGACTAGCAGTTTACTTCTTTGCATACTTCATTGTAATGCCTGCACTAGAGATGTTCTCATTTGTGGGATTCCAGTCTGAAGGGGGAAGTCAGTTATATGGATGACTGAGAAAGGTTACTGGAACACAGATAATGGCAAGCAGCTGTGATAGGAAATTTAGGAAACATTAAAAAACTAATCAGTCGCTCATCAAAGTATGTGATATTTGAATGCTGCTAAAGACACCCAGCTGTGCCAAATGCAAGTTAAATTAGTCTGGAAGCTGCTTTCATCCAAAAGCACAGAGATCATCTTAAACCTATAATACTTACAAATGTAGACTATTGGTTTTAAATGGAAAGCAGCAGTGACCATAACCCATATTTATATGGACTTAAGCTGACCTTTGTCGAAGGTCGTTAGTCACCACAATTTATATGATAATAAATGTTTATATATGAGACTCCTTTGAGAATAAAAAAAATGCAGAAACTATAGATAAACTGAAAAGCTTCAAAGACAAGACACATACAGACAGGAATGAATAACTGTATTATATAAAAAGAGGGAGTGCATCTATTGTGTTTCTCCCAGGCTGAAACTGAAGTAGATCCAATGGGATCAGTGCTCTGCCTCAGCTAACAAATTAAAAGTAAAATAAATTAATCAACTGTGTCAAACCAGTCCAATGTATAAAATCAAAGATGACATTCAGGATGCTTTTATCCTTAAAAAATATGATGCAACTGACTCTCACCAAAGATAATAAGATCAAAGACTTTAGTGGGGTAAAGATATTATTTCTGCATGTTGACAGATGCATAGAGATAGCTTCCTCTACAGGTAATCAGTAGTCAGTTGATTGGATTCTAACTGCCTAAACACAGCTCATTATATTTATTTTCTCCACAAAGCTAATGTCTTTTGTTTGTAGGCAAAGGTAGGTTCACTGTTTATGTGAAACCACTGTGCATTATATTGGGGTGCTCTTCCTTTTCCTCTAGTAGTGTGTCCATATAGCACACATTGAGGAGAGGGATGACTATAGCAGTGCACCATTTGGTAGGGGCAAAGCCTGAGGTGAGGCTGTGATTGAACAGGGATCACAGGTGAGGTGCCAGTTCACTCTGTAGTTCATGTAGAACACAGCCAGGGATATTGTCAAGTCCCATAGAAGCTGTATTCTTGGCCTTGGACAGTGCATTTTTAACCTGTGCAGCAGTAATACTGGGTGCCTGGCAATCTGCTGGTATTGTGATTGGTCCTTTGGGGGAGGAGATGGGTAAAGTTGGGCACTGAATCTGTTGGCCAGTATTTTGGCAATATCTGTTGGCTCAGTATAGGAGGTATTGTGCAGTAGCTCAGAGTAAATCTAGGTATTACCATGGAGGTTCTACATATAACTGTAGAATGCCTTGAAGTTGTCTTTACTGTCTGCTGCAATTCTGTTTTCATAGCTAGCTTTAGAGGATTTGATGAGGGAGCTCAACTTTTTGTTGAGGCTGATAAGGGAGTTTCTCCAGTCCTGGGACTTCACCTTATTCCGCATCAGTTTCCTCCTTCTGTTGTAGGGTTTGTTTATGGCAGGGGACCACCAGATTGGCTTCCTTTTTTTGGAGGAGAGTGTCTTGGTTCTATTGGGTATGGTGAGATCCATGCATTTGTGTATCTGTTCATACAGTGCATTGGTGTATGATTCAGCAATCATGCAACAATTCTCCATTTGCATGGGTGCCATGAAGTTAGCCACCCCTGTTCTTAGGAGCCCAAAGTTAGCTTTGGAGAAGTTTTTCATGGTGGTTCCTTTTGCGGGGTGGGTCAAGCTGGTCCAGGGCATTGGAATTAATGAATTCCAGGAAACGGTGGGCAAGTGTATTGGTACATGAGTAGTTTTCCCAGTTAATGGAGGGGTAGTTGAAGTCGCCCAGTATGAGAGTGTTAGGTTGGACCCTAACATTCTCCAGTGTGCTTAAGAACATGTAATGAGTGTCTTGGGACATGGTTGGGGACCTATAGCAAGCTATGATCTGAATCTCTGTCTTACCCAATGATAGCTGTACCTGAAGTATCTCTGATGCATTATGTTGAGCTACCAGTCTGGAGGTGTGTGCATCCTTTATGAATATGGAAACACCACTGCCTTTGGAGCTTTGGTCCAAGTTCTGAGGCTGAAAGGTGTGGAATGAGTTATAGCCTGGTAGTGCAGGGGTCCTTTCTGCTGCCTTGAACCAGGTCTCTGTTACAGCACAAATGTCGATGTTCTCCATTTTAAGGAGTGCTTCGAGCAAGTGCATTTTGAGATTTAGACTTCTACTGTTGAGCAGCATGACTCTCAGATTGCATTTGTTTGTAGCTTTTATGGTGGTAATTTGGTATTTGGAACACCGCCTAAAAAAGATACTATAGGGGTGGCAAGAGCCTTGGCCAGTATCCGGAAGCCCAAGGGTGACAGATGCAGGCCATCTCTGGCAAAGCATTGAGGTCGGTCAATCCTGTCATCCCAGGCAGACAGATACTGGATCCCCTTAGAATGACACCAGAAACATAGCCAACTGTTGAAATCAATCATTTTCTGCTTGTACTGTGGTATCATTCTGGGTGATGGTAGGATGCAGCTCAGGGCTAGGATCGTACCCACCTGGGCTACATAATCCACAAGCTCCTCCATGTCTCTTTTCATGTAGTCCAGGAAGGTTCATCTTAGGTCATTCACACCCACATGTACAATGACAGAGTCATATTTGTACCTGTTCTTGAGGGACCTGAGTGTGTGCATTATGTGGCAGATCCTGGCACCTGACAAGCAGCTGACTGTTACTTTCTCCTTATTCAACCTAGTGAGTGGGACATCAGTGTGCTGGGCATGCTGTTTTGCCTTAGGGGCTTTGGTTGAGTGGCACATTGTTTAGGAGAGTTATGTGTCCCATGATTAGTGTTGTGTTGTGGTGGTTGGGTGCATTTCTGCCTTGGAGATCTCTGCTGTTTGGATAGATTTTTATTGAGAGCTTCCAAGAAGCTGGGTGTGTGGTTTGTGTTTTTATGTGAAGGCAGTGCTGGTGTGTGTTCTGGAGGGCTATGTGTTCCATGTGGTGTGGTGCAAGTGTTGACCTTCTCCTCTTGACCAGCTATTCTGGTCTTGGCTGGAGAGTGCATGGCTTTCAGTTTGGATATATAAGTACATCTCTCGGAAGTCTGAATGTTGGGTGGTGAGAGGAGAGGGTTGTCGGTGTACAGGAGCCAGTTGCTACATTGCCTCAGGATGCGCAAGTTCACCAGGTTAATAGGGGAAAACACAGGAAACTGACCTTTAGACATGCCTGGAGGGGTGGACATTAATAATAAGTACTGGAGCTGTTTCCTTGTAGGATGTTTCATGTTGGTAGCACTTTTGTGTGCTACAATAATTGCTACAAGAAGTCTAGTATGGTAAAGTGCTAGACTAATAAGCTAGTAAAAGTGCAGGAGAGGAGAGAACTAGCAGATCCAAGGGAAACATTTGAAGAGCAGACTTTGGCACATCTCAGAAGCTTATGAACAGTCCTGGATGCAGCAAATCTGTATCTGGACTAGACTAGTTACAGGAAAGGCTGGAAACAAGTGCAACATGGGCTTTTAAACCAGAAAGTTGAAAGAGATAGAAAAACTGCCCAAACAGCCCATAGACTACAAATTCTGGGACAGAAACCACTCTTCTTGTGGTAGATAGGCTACCTAGTGCTTATCACTCCCACTGATAAGCTCGAAAGCTTCCCTCCAACACACAAAGGCTTGGGAGCTCAGAAGCTTGCATACAGTCCTGGATACAACAAATCTGTATCTGGACTAGACTAGTTACAGGAAAGGTGGGAAAAGCGCAAATACAGACTTTTAGACCAGAAAGTTGAAGGAAATGGAATAAACAGCCAATAAACTATAATTTCTGGGCCAGACACCACTCCTCCTGTGATAGATAGGTTACCTAGTGCTCCCACTGACAAGCTAGAAGGCTTCCTTCTGCCACAGAGAGGCTTAGGGAGCTCAGAAGCTTACAAATAGTCTTGGATACAGCAAATCTGTATCTGGATTAGCCTAGTTATAGGAAAGATGGAAAACATGCGCAAATGCGGGCTTTTAAGTCAGAAAGTTGAAGGAGATGAAAAATAGTGCTCAAACGGACAATAAACTACAATTTCTGGGCCAGAAACCACTCCTCTTGTGGTAGATAGGTCACCTAGTGCTCACCACTCCCACTGATAATCTAAAAGGATTCCCTCAACACAGAAAGGCTTGGGGGCCTCAGAAGCTTACAAACAGTGCTGGATACAGAAAAACTGTATCTGGACTAGATTAGCTACAGGAAAGGCAGGAAACAAGCTTAGGATTTTTCTTTTGTTACAGAAAAGCAGCTAAAACAGCACTAAAAGCAATAAAACAATTCAAGTGCAGTGCAAGCTAGCACACTTGAGTGTGTAGCGATATTAAAGCAATTTATTCAAACTGTATTCTGAACTGAATTTAATTATTGTTTAAGTCAACTCTAAACATCTACATAGTGCCAAAATATATGTAGCTGAGAAGCACAGTCAGTCAGAACACAAAGTAAAGTGGAAAGGGAGAAAGGAGAAACTGAAGATAATTCAAGGTTAAGGGTCTATTTAAATGTTCTCTCTGTATTAGGTAGAATGAGCTAATGTTACTACACTGGGATAGAGCTGGGATAGACCTGAACAGATGGGACTGGTAGGAGTGTCAGAAATCAAAATATGATCTCACTGTACTTGGTTGAGTGAGCAAATGAGATGGACCCAGGAGGAGTGTTCAAACACAAATTTACAGGAGGAGTGTCAATTCCAAAGCCACCAAGATTAATACCAGAACAAGAACAGAGAGGGAGGGAAGAAAACTAACTGCAGAGAGACAGAGAGGGCACAATATTCCGTGAAGCAAATAAATAAACAGAAAAATAAAATGCAGTACTATCTTTAACACAATATTCAATGAAACAAATAAATAAACAGAAAAATAAAATGCAGTACTATCTTTTAACACTGCACGTTTGTACTTATCTCAGCTTGTAACACAGTTGATGTAGGTATATAGCAGCTAACCAAACAGCTCAAATATTCAGCTATTCAGCAGAAATAAATTCACAGATATGTGACTAAGACTTATAAGCACAGAGTAGCCCTTTAGACTGAGTACAACACCAAATATCAATGAAGTGAGAGCAATAACCCTCACTTACTGCAAAAAGACAGAGAGATCATAATATTCAGTGAAGCAAATAAACAGAAAAATAAAATGCAGTACTATCTTTAACACACTATTCAATTTGTGTCTTTCGGCTTTTCCCGGTTAGGGGTCGCCACAGCGGAACTCCGTTCCGCTAATGATTGGCAGTAGATTTTTACGTACTGGCTTGCCGGGCCTAATGCACAACCTTCAACGAAAGAATGCCCATTCACGCATGTCGCCACACAGAAGATGCTCTAACTGAGAATCGAACGGGCAACGTCTAACTGTGAGGCGACAATGCTACCACAGCACCACCACCGCAGTTAACACACTATTCAATGAAATTAAATAAATAAATAAACAGAAAAATAAAATGCAGTACTATCTTTTAACACTGCAAGTTTGTACTTACTTCAGCTTGTAATACAGTTGATGTAGGTATATAGCAGCTAACCAGACAGCTCAAATATTCAGCTATTCAGCAGAAATCGCACAACTGCTTTTGTAGTTATCTTTAAGGTTAACTCCAAGTTTCTTAATGAAGGAGGAACAGCTAGTGTCTTCTTTTATGTTTATTGGGATGATGCCAATTCACTGGTACAGTTTTGCTCTTCTCTGCTATTTGTTTGTCAAATCAGGGTCTCAGTTAAATTAGCAAGTCACCGCTTGTTTCTCTGAGACTAAAAGAGAAGATTGAAATACAAATTTATTTGGAGAGAGTGATATTCACTTCAAATTGACACAATAATAAAGTGACAAACTTGTTAACTGTAGGTTGTAAGATTTCTACATAGGTAGATGAGTTTAATGACATTAGAAGAAGACCAAGTTCCACTTTGTGAAGAAGTTTTTTTTAAATAGGATTGTCCTGAAATCTTTGGTGATATGGTGTGTTAAGGAATAGTGTACTTTTAGTTGTTTATTTATTATGTCTGTGATTAATTCTTTGTGATGGGTAAATATTAATGAGGAATTCAATATAAAGTCTTAATTAGCTGTAGCATTGTACTTTAGTGATTTTTACCTTGTGACGTTATTTCCATTTAGTGTTTGGAGGGTTTCAAAGAGCATGGTAGCTGTTTTATTTAGAATTACTTTTATTTTGCTTTTTCTGAAGAAGTTACATGATCTTTACTTAAGTTCCCATTTCTGTTATTGAGAAGCCAGCTCTGTAAAGAAAGATATCTGCATTATAGGGTGATTACATTTGGTGATATGATGTAGGTTATATCCTTTATGAAGAGCAAGAGTAATATTCATCCTAGCGGATAGCCATTGAGGTTCACCTAATACAAAGGTTTCATTTGGAGGGAGTCAATTTCCATTTTGCATTTTAAAAGTCTACTATTTTAGCTAGCTTGAGAGACATTCAAATACTTCATTAATAATTCCTATTAATTTTAGTTATTGTAATGGAAAAGGATGGCTTACTCATTCACATTCATACCTTTGTTCTATTAAGATACCTCCTGTTATGTTGACAGATACCGAGCTGGATTATATTGTGCTAGCGACTGCAAAGATAGCCATTATTACTGTTACAGTCTGTCCTGGAACCATATTAGGTGTTTGTGAGTAGCCATATTTTTATATTGTATAATTTATTAGTGTATTGCATTTTCAAATATTCCAGTCAGACAACACTAAATTAAGATGGGTCAAAAATCCTGAGGACCTGTGTTGGAGAAGGCTTTAAGTAGTTGTATTATTATGATATTTTGCAGTTGTTACAGGACTTGATCTATAGTTAAGAAGAGGTTTAGAATGCGCATGAGTGGCTTTGCTACTTCTACAGCTGGCTAATGGAGAATGGCAGTATGGAAAGCATTAGGGATTGCATTGGCTTTCTTTTCTACTTTTTGACTTGTTAATTTTTTGCTTCTCAGATGATCTGAAAATAGAGGGTAGTGGGTTGTGTAAGTATATGAGTGTTATGTTTGCTGGAACATTTGATTAGTGCGGCTAAGGAGTTTGTGGTATTTTGTATTTGTAATATAGTCTCTTAATACTATTGTACTATTTATTCTAGTTTTTATTATAGTTATATTTGAATTATAGTCTTTGATTACTGTATTAAGTATCACTATTTGGCAAGCCTGACACTTTGGAAACAGATAAAGCATATGCATTTAATGGGACACAATTAGCTTCACTGAAGAAATATGCAGGTTTTAAACATGGGAAGATAGCACTGTTATGACATACAAGTCATGTTAAAGACTGATTTCAAAACCAATCTTTCTTCATTCATCCATAATGAGAGAAGTGACAAAGTTATGATCACAAGCAAATTAATAAGCTGGGAATGAGCTAAACCACATTTCTTTTTTCTTTTTTTTAAGAATCTGATTCAAGCCAGACCTACAGTCTGTAGATGTTCTATTTTACATCTGATCTCATCAAATGTCCTCGCTGGTACTTTGAAAGTGTAATGGGAGGTAATGCTTGCTTGGAAAATAAATTCTTCTTTCATTCCCTGAATATATACTTTATCCTGACTAGAGTTGCATTATGACATTGATTAATATAAAGTGGGTAATCTGTGTATAATGAAATGAAAGGTAAGTAACAGAAGCATATACTCCTGGTCTTCAGTGGCAGTTTTTCTCTTTATAGGTTATTTTATAAAAAAAATGTTACCAAATAAAATTCATCTGTTGAAACTGGTACCAATATACACTACCCACTTTACCCCTACCCTTGGTAGCATGCTTCCAGCTGTACCTTATTATGAAAAATGTCTCTCATTTTGAGACCTAAACATTCCATTTTGTGTTTTGGCTGTTCTGTATTGAAATAGTCTGTCACATTTTCAATGTTAAGAATTTTTTTAACAGAAATCCATTGCATGTCATATTAAATCATATTAAGTCACTAGAATTATTTTTGGAACTATAAAGTAACACAGTTTAACACTGCTGTGAATATCTCAGATGAAATAGTTTGTAAAAGTTTCACATTTTGCCCAGTTATTTTATATTTTGAAAATGTTGAGAATTATGCATTAGAATCAATCCATTTGTTTTCAGACTAATTGTTACAGTGATATGGGGTGGGGATGGGGATGGCTGTGAATGACAGTAGCAAGTAAAAACATTACTGTGCCATTATCTTTATGATAATGGGAAGGAGGGATACACTCTTTGTATGACAATAAAAGGCAATGGAATTACTCTTGAGCTGGTTTCCTGTGAGTGGGAGAAGTCTATTTATGTATGCAAACTGTAAGTTCAAATACATTACTGTGATTACTCTTTCACCTTCATCATAAGGTGATATCAATGGTACAGAGATAATGGCTATTTTGCAGATGGATGGAGGCTGTTCATAAAAACAGAGGGCATTTGTAACATCATTAACATATCATTGCAAGGAGGAGGTAGCTTATGTGTCTGTTAGCAGAAAGTTAAAATGCATTACTACGAACATTACTGTTTTTCACTTTCTTCATAATCAGACCAGTAAAAGTGTATAGAAAAGCATCTATTTTTGGGGGGGCACACACTTTTTGTGTATAAGCAGAGCAAGTATGCAGATGATTTGAAATCAGGCAAACTGATTACATGTGTTACAGATAGGGCAAGTCTGCAAAGGAACCTGGCTAAATTGACTATTTGGGCACAGGAGAATAATATGCTGTAAATGCGTCAAAAGCTAAGCATATGAGATTTGGGAGACATAAACTGAAAGGTGAATATTTCATACAGCAAACAGCAATTGAAAGTGTAGATACATTTAAGGACCTGGATACATGGGTAAACCCAGAGTTGAGTTTTTCTAATCATATCAACTAGTTTGTTAATGGTAGTTATAGAACTATAGGTTTTATAAAAAGATGTATAAAGTCTATGAAATCAGAAATGATGAAGTTATTGTTTATTAGTGACATTAGACTCAAACTTGACTATGGAATAACTATATGGAAAACTTATAAGCAAGCAAGCATGAGTAAACTGGAAGGAGTACAGCAGAAAAATACCAAGGGCATCCATGGTTGTGAAATCAAAGACTAAAATATCTGAACTTGTATAGGGTTTCATACAGGCATATAAGAAGAGACCTCCTTCAGGTATATAGGGCATTTAGAGACAACTACCTCTGAGAGTCTTTGGGGTTATCAAATAAGTAGCAGAGAGTCAACATCCAACCTATATAGAAGACTTTATAGAATGAGAAATGTAGTATTTGGTTCTATGTGGAGCAGTTGATGTATGGAATAGACTACCAAATTACATTAAAGCAACTACTAGTCTAGGTATTTTTAAAAATAGTCTGGACATTTATTATGGGAACAACTGTCTTAGTATACTGGCAGGCTAGATGGGCATTAATGCCCATGCTTGAAATGTTTGTATGTCATTCTATGCAATATCTGTAACTTTCTGCATTGTGTGTACCTCAAAGCTAGGATTAGTGTCACAGTACCTTGTTTAGATTCCATATAGGAATATCACTACCTTTGTACATATGCTGGGCTTGTAAGTATAATATAAAGTAAGTATATAACTATTATATATTTTATTTTCTGCACAAATGCTGGGCACACTACACAGACAATGTCTTCCTTGAGGAATGAAAGAGGAATACATAAAACGTAAGAAAACAATAGAAACAGCTATAGCTGGGAACAAATAAGTACATCTCAGCACCATTCAGAAACAGCTAAGCTAAACACTTCCTGTCAGACAGATGTTGAATTTCAGCTGTAAATGTGGCATTGCACTAAATAATATAAATAGTCAAATACAGTACAGAAATCTGTATGCTTGGTAGTATAAGTTATCACAGGGTCAGTTAGGAAATTCTGATCAACAAAAAGCAAGTGAAGAATATATAAAGCAGCCACTATTGTCAAAATCAGGACTCCAAATGGTATAAGTGGACAAGAAAGGAAAATAACATATGTTATGTGTAGAAAAGGGGAATGTGAGGGAGGCATTGTGCAAATGAGAGAGTAGCACTGATTCCATCAAAATGGGCTTATTCCAGAGGGGCATTGCCAGTAGGAAACGTAAAAGCCAAAGTGTAGAAAAGCCCTTTAAACTTCAAGGCTTCAGCAGAATTTATTAACTTTGTATCGAGTATTTCACTAGTGACTAGTTAGGCTTATCTATTGTATTTAAAAAAAGAAAAGTAAACTGACATTTCTGTGAATACAGCAGTCAGGAGAATGTAAGCCACATTTTTCATGACATTCTAAAGTATGACATGCAATTGCTATGAAATGACCTCTCTGCCAGCATAAACAATCCCATCCGGAAACAGTTTGCAGAGCAGGATTGGGCATCCTGAATAGGTGCCATCTTAAATTATAAAGTTTTACTGTATGTTAGAGGATTAGGAACTACAGACTGAAAACAACTGGGACAGGTGATCACATTTCATCCTTTCCCAAAGTCATGCAAGTTTCTGCTTAGCAGAGAGATAATAATGAATGTGAATGAAGGTGAATAAATGAATCCATTTTCCCAGAGCTGTATCAACTTGTTTCTTGCATGCTGTGCAAAGTACGAACTTTTATAAGCATTCCTTAGATTATTTCTATATCTTAGACATCCCAAATGTTTCCTGTAATTATAAAGCAATCTTTAAAACAACACAGCAAACGTATCCAGCTAACTGCATGGCTAATTGTCAGTTTTCTTTTTAGTTTGCTTACACAGTACTATTAGAGTTCATACATTGTAAGCTTGTACGACATACACAAAAGCTCTGTTACTTGTGCATTTCCTGCACTTGCATGCAAATTTTACAGGTTAGCAACACTTTAAGGTCAGACTTACATACTTGAAAGGTATCACACAAATGTCTTGACAGTTATATGATGGAAGCAGTATAGCTAGTTTACCTAGTTTATATACTGTGCATCAGACATTATCAGGTAGGAGCCAAGTTAACAACAAAGTAGCTATTAGTGTGACAAAGGATATTCCAGCCACGACCAGAGCATAGGTTTATCTCCCATGTTAGACTCCATACAGCAATGACCTGATATAGAGATCTGAGTCTAGGATAAATTATTAACTGTACTTACAGCTGCTTTACAAACCTAATGAATTTTAAAGCAGAACTGGATAATAATATCAGTGACAAGAAGGTCGATACCTGGAAGACTTCAGGTCATTAACTATCTTCTTAGCTTTGTAATAAGTACTTTTATATGTATGTTCATTTAATAATATGTCACTGCCATCTCTGCCCACTAAATTTCTCCGGCCGCCCTTATATCCTAAGAAGGTTACTTGCTGTTACAAATATCGATCTTAATGTTAAAATGAAAAAATAAAAAAAAACATAGCAATAGAATATAAATTTCCTCAAACACCAAACAAAAGAACTGGAAAAGCTGAATAACTCACAAAACACTTTTGTTAAATTTATATTTCTGTTTCTTTCATCTCCTAATCTTGGAGATTTCACCAGAACATGAAGTACACTCCCTGGGATTCATGAAGCTCGGCACAAGGACGGTTTTAGCCCTGCACCGAGCATCCTCCTTAGAGATGGTGCAGCAGCACCATATGAATATTTATGAGGGCGCGCTGCTGCACCCTCTACATGCACAGGAAACATGTGCAAGTGCAGGGGGCGTGTCTAAGCATTTCACGGAGGCTTAAACATGCCCCCACAGTTGCACAACCTACAATGCTTACTATGAGAGCCTGCCTCTAATAGTAAGCAATTAATTCAGTGTCCGTGGATACTGAAATGTATGCAAAGCATGCAAGAGTGTCCAGGAACACTGAAATAAAATCAAAGGAGTAAACACACAAGCATGTAGTTGAATGTTGAGCCCCCGTCACTAGAACTATTACATTTAAATTCCCTGTGTCCCTATTTTACATTTGTATTTCTTCGTTATTTAAAGTGTAAGCGAAGCGCAGCATGCTTGCGCGTCGCTGCCCTTTGCTTAGCATAGCTTACATGTGACAATCATCCAAATAGAACAAAACATGCAGTGTCAATGTTAGCGTCAATAGTGCAGTGGTAAAAGCATTCACCTAATCAACAGGCATTCATTTTCCATGTGGAATGTGTATATGAACATATTTTTACATCTGTTTGCTGTATAACCTACATAATAACATGTAAATGTGAACTGGAGTACTGCATTAAATGTTTAATTAATTTAATTTAAAGTGGTAGTGCCATAATGAATGAGGCACTAGTAAGCAGGTTTAAGCACAAATAAGCAGTAGGAAACATATATAAGTACTAGTAGGCATGTTTAAGTGCATTTTGCATGGGTGTAAGCAGTGCCTACACACATTAAGCATAGTAAAAGCTAACTGAATTTAAGAAACTGTAATCGGAAGTTAGCACTGCTTACCATCGTGCAAACCTGCACACACCCGCTCACAACTGCTTAAAAATTGCTTTAATCACTCTGTATCCAATGGCCCATGTTCTGCCCAGCAAAAAAATAAATGGCCTCTGCAAAGCTCAAATGCAGGACCCTGCAGACCACAGCCAATGTGATTTGCCACTACGCCATGACAGACACACATAAATCTGATGTTATCACAAACATATCATCCAGCACAGTCTTGCAACAGCATAGGAAATGTATATAACTACATAGATGTATGTGCATGTGTACGTACAGATATAATATATATATATATATATATATATATATATATATGAAGAATGAATGTTGTGACAGTAAAGCATATAAAAAGAATGAGAAGGAAAGCAACAGCAACTCGGGTATTAGTTAGTGTTGTCATCTTATGTCATATCAAGCTGAGCAGGGGTGAGCAAATCACTGCTTCTCAAACCACAGGCAGGATACTACCAGTGGGAGTAACATTGTCGATCTGCTAAGTCTACTTTACAAACAATTACAGGGTTGTCCCTGGTGGGACTACCCAAAAATTGCAGGTTGTTTGGACTTCCGACCATTACACAAGCCAGAGCAGGTATGTTCAAGGACTAAAAGGTTGGGAGAGCCTGATGATACATGGGTTGAGACAACATACATGTAGTGTTCCTAACGCTCAGGAGAGGGCACTGTGTGAAGGTGTGTTATGGCTGGGTTAGCAACTGGAGAATGGATGTTTTGTGTGTATGTGGAACTTGGGTGGGGTGGAGGAACCATGGGTATGAAATTATAGATTCAGACATGTCAGGGTTGGATGGCCTGGTTCTAATTGGACCGCCTCGTGGAGGTCAGCGAGTTCATTATAAATATATATGCATATATACATACATACATCTATGTGTAGAAGTACATTCCCTGTACCACATTTATTCCTTTTGCAGATATAAATAACATGAAAGTGCCCCTACAAACCTTGACAGCAGATAGAATAATAGGTTGTGCATAATCATAAATGTAATAGGTTCATAGGTAGGTACTAGGCTATCTGCCCAAGGGCATTTATAAACCTAGCCAAGGTGTGTCAGCTTACGGCACCCCATTGATCAATTTACTGAGCCTCTGTCAAGCAGAGCTATTGAATTGATCCCAGTATGTCCCAATCTTTGCCCCCCCCAATTATATTTGGCTTTGGTTAGACTTCTTACATTAAGAGGTTGAGAGGTATGATTCTCGTGCAAGTTTAGTTGTGTTGTTTGACCTCTAAGGCTCAAGTCATGACTGAATAGAGTCCTGACTTGTTGGAACAGTCTGCATACTTGGTTAACAAATGTTAAATAAATAAACATTTATTTATAGTTCATTACAGAAAAGATGGTGACCCTCTTCTCTGCACTGTGGCTTATATATCCCAACTCAATATCATGCAAAATGCATGGCCTTGTAACAGTGCAGGCCTTACTTAGACTGTCATGAAATGCTTGTCATCTATATATATATATATATATATATATATATATATATATATATATATTTTTTTTTTTTTTTTTTTTTTTTTTTTATTTATTTGCAACATTTTGCACGATTTTGCTTGGATATAAAATTCCAAGGCAAAATAAGTTGTTGTTATGCTTCTGTTGTATATTGCAGTACTATAGTATTAGAGTTACGAGAAGACAGAGGGAAGGGATGAATCTGCAAAAATTCAGAAGTGTGTATTATGTCTGAAGTTAGTGCTGTTCTCAAAAAAATAAAATGTGAGGACTTTCTCATTATGAAATAGTGGAATCATTCCTGTGATTTGCCAGCTACGTCAACTCCAATCACTAAACCGGTCTTATTTGTAATATAATTTTGCCAAACTCGTACATTATTAGTTTTCATGTGTAATGTGTGCGTTATCATATAGTCTTAATTATTAATTTATTGTAGTGTCTTGTTAACTGGAGTAACGAAGTAATGAAGTACAGAGTCTAATCTTGAAATAAAGACGTGTGTTCCAGGTGGGACAACCCAAAAATTGGGAATAGTGTCCTATTGGTCACTCATTTCACCAATGTTTGTGGACTAAAAGGTTGGGATGTCTGAGGATATATGGAGTGAGTCAACCCACGGGATGGGTCCAGAGGAGCAGGGAGTGGCCAATGTGTAGTGGTGTGGATACACCGTGTTCCCAACTGGAGAATGAATGACTGCTGTGTCAGTGAAGTGTTGGGGTGGGTATTTGGGGAACTAGGATCCATGGGTATATGGGTATATATGCAAATGAAACAGCACAGAAATAGTGTAGTAGTTCATGCATCCACCTAATGAACAGACATTCCCGGTTCGAATCCCACTGCAACACATACAATTTTCCATTGGAAATCAGTATATGAACATATTTTGACATCTATTTGCTGTATAACCTGCATAATAACAATTAAATGTGAACTGGAGTGAAGTGTCAGTGTCATAATGATTAAGGCACTAGTAAGCAGGTATAAGCATAAATAAGCAGTAGTAAATATATGTAAATACTAGTGAGCATGTTTGTGCTCCAGGAAGCAGTGCTAACAGCTGGTTACAGTTTCGGACACTCAGTTAACTTCTAGATTACTTAACCTGTGTAGGCAGTGCTAACCCCTGCACAAACAGGCTGAAACCCGCCTACTACTGCTTAAAAGTGCTTACTCCCACTTACCCCCGTATGAACAGGCGTAGACATACTTATTGCAGGAAGGTGGTGAAAAAGGGGCACAAAGAGGGAAAGACAGTAGGCAAGATAGCTAGGGATGTGCAGGAAGGGTGTAGGGGAGGTCCATACCTGCCTATTTCTCCTACAAATGTGCAGGTGCCCGAGTGGCATCTGTCCATACAGGGCATGTGTGTAAGACATTGTATGTCCTTTGTGGATCAAATTTGATGGCACCACATATGTTGCAGGCGTCCAGTGGAGAACATAGTGAAGGTGCATTGTCCACAATTATGTGCCTAGTATACCAGTGGATAGGCTGCCATGCCCTCTGCAGCCCACTGCAATCACACCATGCTTACTATCTGTCAACAGTATTCAGGATACTAGGAATGTAGTGTCAGTCTTGTAGGCAAGTGTGTTTCTGTATGAGACATGGGCTCAGACTGTATTCTTAATAATATTAGGATTGCTTACTTTGTTCAACAGGCCTTTTATCAGATGTAGGGTTATGGATTGCCAACCCAGTCTCTTGGCTGATTGAAATCTGTAATCCTCGTCAGGTGGACATTGTGACATATAATATGGCCACCATATAGTAAAAGTACAAAACCCACTCCTCAACATGTCCAGTTGTTAGACACTCACAGCCACCTCCACACAGGATATGACTGAGAAACACACACACACACACACACACACACACACACACACACACATGCCATGTCTCGGAATAAAACTCCTACCTAACTAGTTCATCACACTACAGCATTACGCAGTTATATCATGCACTATAGAGATTACTGGGCTATAAGTTTCCCAGATGTGTATTTCCTGGTGGGTGACATCAGCAGCCTAATCCTAAATGCCTTGGCAAAGTTGGGTATGTGAATTGTATGGAGTGTGACTACTCTAAAAAGCATTTTTCTCTACTTAGGCAGAGACAGACAGAATAACACATGCACACAGTTTTCAAGTCTGAGATTAGAACACCTAACGAACTACTTTACCACACTACAGCAGTGCACAGTTACAGGACACGCTACAGAGATTACTGGGTTATAGTATCCCCAGAGGTGTATTTCTAGGTGGGTGACATCAGCAGGATTACTAAAGAAGGGCATTTCAAGTGTACTGTGAGTTTTACATTTCTTTTAAATGTGTTTACCCGCTGCTTACTGTCGCAAAAACACATTTACACCCGCTTATAACTCTTTAAAAGTGCCGTATTCTGTCCTAAACAAAGTTGCTAACAACCCTTATAGGTCTTGAGCCCTGGACCATGCACACTATAGTCATTGGAGTTACCACTAAGCTATATACATGCGTCATGGTTTTTAGAATACACCATTTACTACAGGTATTCCACAGTACCGAAAACACATGGGACAGTCGCTTTGTGTACATATGTACAGTACCTTTTAATGTACTGTACTTTGTGAAAATACATAGACAAGTCTACATATGTACAACTGTTATAAATACATACTAAATATATATATATATCTATATATATATATATATATATATATATATATATATATATATATATATATATATATATGCATTTCTGTGATGTGTATACACACACACACACACACACACACACACACATATATATATATATATATATATATATATATATATATATATATATATATATGTATAGGTCTACTTCTCTTAATCGACAACACAGTTTGTCAAGTAACAGAAAATCGAACCCACTTCAGCGAATGTGCACATCATCAAAAGTGCACTTCTGCTGAAGCCGATTGTCAAAAAAAAAACAAAAAAATAAATTTAAACTGTTTATGCAGGGGGACAAGCCTCCCTGAACCCCCCATGTTGGGGGCTGTGCCCCCCACACCCTCCTACTTAAATATACCAACTCCGAGATCGCACTATAGTGGGGAAAAGGATATATTTCCTTATCCCCACTGTAACCGGCTTATGCGAAAGCGCACTTTCGATATTGTGCACTTTCGCTGAAGTGGGTTCGATCTTCTGTTACTCAACAAACTGTCTTGTTGATTAAGAGAATAGAATCCATATATAATATATATATATACACACATATATATATATATATATATATATATATATATATATATATATATACATATACACAGACACATTTATAGCCATACATATAAACAGCTCTGAACACCCTTTGTGACACAAAAGGATTCCAAAGGAATTGAAGTGTACACAAAACACAGGCAACTCTTGTAGTATAACATTTAAATATTAATTAGTTCACCAGAGATGGGATGGTTGTTGTGTATGTGGAGTTTGGGATGGGGACTGATGGGTAAGGAAATACACCCCGGGGATTGCGGCATTTAGGGGGGATGATGGGTAAGGAAATACACCCCGGGGATCACTTCTGAGTCACTGCTTGACAGTGGCACAGGAAAATAACATACCCAACAGTAGTCATTCTTGACTGTCTATTCTTTTCTATTCCTACCTATGTAATATTCTGTAGACACCACAGATGATTACCATGATGTGCAGCATGTTAAAAGAAATAACACATGTGTATGCCTGGCTACAGGGTAGTCAAACACACACACAAACACACAAACACTGGCCAGTATTGTGCTTACAAGTCTTGTCTATGTAAAGGTTACTAGTAGAGTGGTAAGCAGTTGGGGGTTGTACCACAGAAACCATACAACTACAGTTAATCTGATTCTGTGTCTGAGCTGGGTTACATCACAGGAATGATTACTTGGAGTGGGGGGGTTATCAGATGACAAGGATAAAGGCCAGTGCAAAAGGTGGTTTCTCTTTGGAAAGCAGTAAAACCAGCTCTTATGACAGGAGGGATTTGCAGACACACACACACACACACACACACACACACACACACACACACACACACACACACACAGTTGCCAGTGGTGGGATCAGAACTCCTGCCTAGCCACAGATCACTATTACAGTACTATGCAGTTAAAAGACACACCACAGAGATTACATATTGCCAGGCAGTCAGAATGCCCTTCTAAGATCGATGACATCAACAGGGATACTGACAGTTAAGATGTACATAGCTGTAAACCTGTGTGTTTAAAGTAGGAGTCCAAGCCCTGTACTGGAGTATGTCCATCTGTGGAATGGACTACTACTATCACTACACAAGGTTATACTGGGCACGCTCATACACTTAGTAGCACAGGGCTGTTTGGGATGCACTCTGATTCTAACTACAGAAGGCCACAGTGGGCATGCTCATACACTGATACGTACAGAACATGTTGTAATGGACTCCTATTGTAAACACACAGGTTTACAGCTATGTATATCTTAACTGTCAGTATATATGCACATCATACAGATTTACTAACAGATACCTGTATGTGGCCCATAAATTATATATCTGTGTCTGTGCTGTGTGATACACATGCATACATGTACATGAAGTACTGCCATATATATGTGAAGCATGCACAATCATGCATGTGTGGAAGTGACAGACAATTGGTTAACTGGAACACAAAGGTGGATGCAAAGTACAACATGTGTCACACACATAGCTGCCCTGAAAGGCATACATTGATATCAGGTTGTGGACAGTGGCATCATAGTTGGATCAGTGGCATGTGCAAGCATAATATGTGAGCCC
Organism: Protopterus annectens; assembly: GCF_019279795.1. Lineage (NCBI taxonomy): Eukaryota > Metazoa > Chordata > Ceratodontiformes > Protopteridae > Protopterus > Protopterus annectens. Next base: position 463,483,271 of record NC_056739.1, read on the forward strand.
CATTGTCTAATGATACTGAGCTGCAGGTGTCAAGATGACCTCTCCCGCCTGTGTTAGTAGTTGTCATTATTAGCAGGACTGTTCCACTAAGTATATCTCACATTGGTCATCTACACAACGTCTGCTACTGTCCGTCATCTTAGACATAGCATTTTATACCAAGCACAGTACTGCCACTTGCAGTGATGTCATGGTATGAGTGGCAACTGCTTGACCAAAACAATGAGCCAATGTCCTGCTGTAATTATGAGGTTGTCCAGTGTCTGTCATTCTGGGATGACATGACTGAAAGAAGACAAAACTTTGTCACATAGCACATGCAGCCATCATTCAAGGGAGTGTGGATAATATCTAGGTTGCATTTACCCATATACTGCCATTCCAAGGCAAATGTCCTAAACACAGAAGTAGCACCCTGACACCTACAAGACAATTGCATTGGATGCTTATGCTAACCAGTGCTAGATGTGTGGCTTTCATAATCCACTTGCTCAGTGTAGAACCTACAATGGGGAATACTGACATCTGTGCAGTGAGGAACACCAGGCTGAAGGCTCTGTAGTGCACAATGGCACTACCACCATATAACTCAGATCCAAACATGTGGGCCATAACAATGGTATGGACCACCCCAGGTGGTGGTGTCCACATATTCATAAAGGCTACTTACAAGTAAAGACCACTACTCCAACATAATTCATCACAGAAGAGTCAAGTACAGGTGACAGTGACAAAAGCTTCATTCTAGCTTGTATTCTCATATACATCCCCCACCCTGCCCTCAGACTATCAACACACATCCATAAATGTGGTATGAAATATTATGGTACAACACCAAATAACCTTTGACTGGTGGACTGTACCTAGCCCTGCATCAACTGTGCAAAGTACCCATGTACTGACACAGTTGCATAATGTGTTGTGTAATTCAATAATACCACTGTTTTTAACCAGGTCAGTTGTACACATACCAGGGTCCCTTGGATGTTGTCAGCAGTAACACAGTTGACTGTTGCTATACACCAGTAAACAACACCCTTATGGCTGGATATGACCTAGACGTACCTGCCCTGGATATGTACATGCCACACTCATACACCATACATGAAAATACCACAGCTGTTGTTGTCCTTTGTACATACAGGTGGCTACATTCATTACACACATGCACAGGGAAGATAGGTCCATGGCTGCTGAATGCTAATAGTACATAAGGTTTGATATCTATGTTGACAGAGGTAATAATCCCTCTCTACTGGTCACCCATGATACCTATCATATCATACAACAATCCATGTGGCATATATGTCATTAGGCATGTCCACCAAGTGCAATGCCTACAAACATACCAAGATAATAGGACTGTAGGCCTTACACACATGACCTGTATTGACAGACTCAGGGAAATACAGCTATGCTCTGTATTTTCCTGAGTAGTTACAGGTGATATGTCCATGTCATGTACAGCCATGTGTGACCCACAGCTCCTACATATACCCCATGTCAACAATTGCAAGCCATGCATGCTGTGTGCTGTCTGGACATTAACCTTATTACCACAATAGCCACAATGTGCTGGGGTGAGATGTTTATAAGCCACAGACCTCACACATGCTTGAACAAGTGTAATGCCTAGCTCTGACAGAGCACATTGCTGGCACTCTTTCAGTAATCATGAGGTGTGTGTGGCAAATATGAGTTGTGTGTGGCAAATATGATGTGCTCACTGTTGACCATTACAGTGCCCTGGCTTCACAGTGGAACTGTCAACTAACAGTTTGTGGCATCATGACATGGAATATCACTGTGTGTGTTGCTTGCTGATATGTGCTGTTGGCATAAATGTCCACTTAGCTACTCAGTGAAGGTGGTCGCAAAAGCCTTCGACACAATAACCCACTCGGGCATCATACATAAGCTTACCAGCTTAAATATCAACCCCTATATCACAAGATGGGTTGCAAACTGGCTCAGAGATAGAATCCACATGGTCATAATCGCAGGTGCCATGTCCGAATCCAAACCAGTTACAAGTGGCATCCCACAGGGCTCAGTTCTGGGACCTCTCTTGTTCAGTAATATACTTCTCTGAGGTTCAGGCTAACACGGGAGGATTATGGCTGACAAAGTTCGAAGATGACTGCAAACTGGGGGCCATAATCGAATCTCCAGTTGACACAAGCATCCTCCTAAAGGGTCTCACAGAGACGGATGCTTGGTGCCAGAGCCACGGCCTCAAGCTAAATGCTAAAAAGTGCATAGTCATCCCCTTTGGGAAAAACAAGGTGCCCACAAATTACCACATAGGTGGTAATCCATTAAGTATGGAAGAAGTAATTAGAGATTTGGGGACCAACGTAGATAGTAATCTCTCCTTTGATAATCACGTTGCCAAAGTGGTTAGAAAGACCTTTTATATAGCCCACCTTATCACGAAAGGGTTTGCATCTAGATCAAGAGAGGTCATTGTGCCCCTCTACTTGTCACTCATCGGGCCCATAATTGAATACAATGCCCCTTTTGGGATGTACCTTACCCGACACCTGCAGTAACTGGAGAGACCCCAAAAGTACCTCACCAAGAGGATCATGGGCTACAAACAGATGTCCTATGCAGCTTGACTAAAGAAACTCCAGCTCTACTCAGTTGCTTACTGCCTACTCAGAGGCGATCTATGCCTGACATACAAAGCCATGTCAAACCCAGAATTAATGGACATGCTCCACCTCAAAAAATCCAAGTCCCTTAGAGCTACACGCTCCAGGGACCTAAACCTCAGCACAAAAATAAATAGGACATGCTGGAGGGACAGTTTCATTTCCCAGAGGCTCCCCTCACTCTGGAATAGAATCCCAATTCATGTTAGACATAGCCCCTTGCTGACCCTCTTCAAGCAAAATTTGGACGCGTGGATGGGAAATCGCAAATTCACCCCTGGGATCTCTCCTGCGTCCCTGCTAGAAAGAGGCACAGTAAACTAATCTTAAAAGGGTATCTTCTGTGAACTACTTTACAGAAGCACAGTAGGCTAATCTAATAGGGAGGCGGAAGCCAAATACACTCTGGCTAGGCTTATAAATGCCCTAGGGCAGATAGCCTAGTATCTACCTATGAACCTATGAACCTATGAGTGTCCTATCGGTACATGAATTGAACATCCAGTATGGTGTAATGCTCAGCTAGATTTCACACATGGTGTGGGGAAGGTGTGGAATGTATTGTCTTGACCTGATAGTCCACTTACTGATGGAGACTGCATATGTGTACATGTATTGATGTGTGTTTACATTCCATGTGTGTGGAGTGTCTGATGTTTGAAGGTGACTGTTGTCTTAGTACATCATGCAGTTGCAATGCAGCCTCAACATTGCCAAGTGTATATGGTGATATGCTCAAAGTACTGTAAGCTGTACTTTAGGTATGGACAGATGTTTGGACATAACTACTAAGTGGTCGGGCTACTTTGCAGATGAATGATTACTGAAGACAGCTCACAGGTGTGTTACAACCATTCCTGCAATAACCTGTGTAACTGCTAAGCTCTGGTTTTGTTAATTCAAGAGGAAGACACACAAAGTAGAATGCAGTAAGGGTGACACTGATGGCAAACCTCTTGACACCTGTAACAGCAACAGCTCTCCTGTGCATATATTGTGCATATGTCAGCACAGCTGGCAAAGGTAAAAGTCAGTAAGCTTTGTAGCTGTGCGATAGTGCTGTAACTCTGTAATACCTCTCATGAAATAGGCAAGTGCTTAATTTCCAGTACTGGTAAGTGTGTGTGTGTGTGTGTGTGTGTGTGTGTGTGTGTGTGTGTGTGTGTGTGTGTGTGTGTGTGTGTGTGTGTGTGTGTGTGTGTCCATATATGTCATGTATGGTGAGGAATACATCCCCAATGTGTTTTACTCTCCTGTACACTGTTGTAGACATCTGTACAGAGTGAAGTGTAGAAAGCAAGACATAGGCAGGGGTTTGAATCTCACACATGTCAAGTGTCTGTATGTGTGTGACTTAGGTGTATATCTTTGTCAATGCCACAGTGTGTGTGTGTGTGTGTGTGTGTGTGTGTGTGTGTGTGTGTGTGTGTGTGTGTGTGTGTGTGTGTGTGTGTGGGTGTGTGTGTGTGTGTGTGTCTGTGTGTATGGCTGTCTGATCCCTGGAGTGAGGCTGTATTTTACAATACTTAAATGATAAAACCCCCTCCCCACATCCACTCACTGCAATCTAGTATCCCTGTTGATGTCATTAATCTTAGAAGGGCATTCTAACTGCCTGTAAACATGTAAGCCCTGGGGTGAGGCTTGTTTTACCATAGTCTACTGATATACCCCCCTTCCCACATACACTCACCGCAATCTATTATCTCTGTGTATGTATCTATTATCTCTGTGTATGTCCTCAATCATAGAAGACCATTCTGAATGACTGTAAATGTATAATCTCTGTGGTATAATAATGATTTGTGCAGGGGTTCTAATCCCAACACTGGCAACTGTGTGTGTCAGAGTGTGTGCTTCTGTGTCTGTGAATCCATGTGCGTTTGCATCCTGTCATGGGTGTGGGTGTAACTACTTTCCAAACAGAAACCACCTTTTCAACTGGCCTTTACCCTTGTCATCTGGGGAACCACTTGTTTACCTCCTCCCCGGTCTGGGTAACTATACCTGTGATGTCACCCAGTATGGATGTGAGGCTCTGGCCACAGTAGCTTACTACACAGCTATCACGCTCTTGGACCATTAGATCAGTAAGCATGTTTGAAACTTGGGAGAGTATATCTGTGATGTGGAAGCTACAAAGTGTATGCAGGTATTGTCATACAGACCTGTCAGTAGTCTAAAGTTACATATGGGACACTAACTGAAAGCACTGACATCCCCCTTGTAGTCTGTATGCACACATTTGGCACATGCAATTACAACTGAAAGTAGAAGGTAGAACATCAAGATCAACATGACATTACTGGTGTTACACATGATACATACTGTCAACAGTATAAAATGCATTCTAAAACTCTAGTACATGGTATGTCTGCTGACTGTCAACACTACTCAACAATGGTAATCTACAATTGTCTTCCTAGTATGTTCACCATGTGCATCAGATCATATGATCATGTCCCTGCACCAATGGTATGGATGTCAGAGATGCGGCACAGGCATCATCATATGCACAGGTTGATAATGTTTGCCAGAGGCCTAGTCTGTACCATTGGATGACATCATGTGTGTGAGTTAAGGCCTTTTATCTCATTGGGCGTGTGTGGATTGTATGCGTGTGTGTTGAGGTGCCCTACATTTGTTTCTGGTGTGTGTGTGTGTGTGTGTGTGTGTGTGTGTGTGTGTGTGTGTGTGTGCGTGTGTGTGGGCGTGTGTGTGTGTGTGTATGCACACTGGTCTGGCATGTGGCTGGCCTACACAGGGGTATTATTGACAGCTGCAGAGTGTACAGGGCAGGTTGTACAGTTCACAGTGTCCGGCCATGGTCATGTGACCTGCGTCTGCCAGGGGTTGCACGGCCACTACCAGGCAGATGTCCAGATTGGATGCTGTCTGATGACACATGTCCCTGTTGGAACCGTCCAGGACCATATGCACGTGGCCTGCTGTGTCCTGGTGTGGACAGCACAGCACCAGCTGCACTGCTTCTGCTACTGCCACTATGGGAGCGGGCATGTGAAGTAGCATGTTCATGTACACCTTCAACAGTTGGTGTAGCTGGCCTACGTCCACGTGCCCGATGCCTTACTCCCACCAGATGTTCTAGCACAGACATTCCACGCTCAAGGATAGACATGCCATGGTCAATGACTCCCACCATGACACACAATCGTCTAATCAAAACATCTGCAAGCTGATAGCGAGCATTTGCAATTAAAGAACAAACAGCAGCCCTCTGAAGCCTCAGACCTTCTCTGTTGTGCCATTCAAAACATGCCTGTGCCTATATTACAGCCTGAAACATGCATCTGGTGACACTGATGTGCTATGTCTTGCAGGGGTATATTGGCCTGAAGCCCCTTATGAGCAGCCCTGGGCACATGCCTGTGTGGGACATCATCAGTCAGTTGGCTGGGATCATGGTGTGCAGACACACCTTCCATAGTCTCCACACTTTCCTGTTCCATGCTACCACCCACCACCTGTCCTTCCACTAGGGCCACTGGTGATGGGATATGTGTAGGCATGACAACTGTGTGGGGGGATGAGGGGGATATAGGTGGAATGCCAACCAATGGCACAGATTCAGCCCCCAACAACCCTGCCTTGCCTCAATCATACTTTCATCGTCACTGATAGAGTTTGTGGGGACACTAACATCAGTTAGACTGCAGGAGGCCAACACACCTACATCAACACCTGTGAGGGGCAGACAAGATCTGTACATTATCAGTTATATATCATAGTACAGACACACAGAGACAGACACATGGACAGACACAGACAGACACATTATATTGCACCCAGTGGCATGCAACATGCATGTGATATGCCAGAAAGCATTCAGCTTAGACAATTATAGTGGTAGTTATCATACATCCCTGGATTGCACACAACAGCATGCATGTGTTATGGCAGAAGGCATGCAGCTTACACAATTATAGTAGTAGTTAGCATACATCCCTGTGTTGCACAATTTGTGTTAGTAGGTTATGCCCCATACCTGCAACACAATGCATGCACTATGCACCGTTGCACCACACTGCCATGTTTTGTGCACCATACCCCACATCGTAACAGAACATCACTGACCTGGGTACATCTGCCAGTGATGCTTTGTGTTGGCCACTGCCCCTATGTGTGAGGAGGACATAAGCAGAAGGGTATGTTGAACGAATGCTATGTTTTCCAGAGCCCTAGCTTGCATATATTCCCATAAACAGTGCATGTCTGTTCAACTTTATTCTGGTTACCCCTGAGCTGAGTCTACAGGCAATGTGCATGAGGCTGTACACACATGTTTGGCATGGCTGTCCTTACTTTGCAATGGTGCCACAGACCAGCATAGGCTAACAGTACACCGGCCTGATGTGTGGCATATGACCTTGCCAATCACATGTAGTATGACATGTCTTCTGCTGACGTGATGAATGACATGCATACATGTTTAACACAATGGTGTCCTTTCAAATATACAGTGAGGTACTGGTGTCCCGATGCAGGGATGTGTTATATTAGCATGGACCTTCAGCTGATGCAATGTTATCAGTCTGCCCCAGAGATATACAGTGACATACTGCATATTGAGCTGATGTGTATAGCCATTGCAGGGCATCATGTGGCTTCACTATTTCTATAAAGTGTGAGTTACAGACACAGTTCATAGCCATGACTGTGTTCAGATACAATACATATCTAATGTGGAATGTGACCCACGTCACTGAGGTGTATACACGCTAAACCCTAATGTGGAATGTAGGATATACAGATGACAGCCCTGCACATCTGCAATCATATTGCAGATGCCTTGGAACTATGCTTCGACATGGGTAACTGTGCAGTACACCATGTTCCACATGCTATCTGAGTACCTCTCACACATGAGGAGCAACCATGACAGTGATGTCTGACACCAGCAAGGTGAATGTACTGTATCTGTGGCCTGATGTGGTTGTATGTGTATGTTGTGCAACACATGTATGTATTTGGATACTGTATAGGTTAAAGCTTTCATATCATGACACACTCAAAATGTTCAAGACATGTTTTGTGGTGCTTTGATGTCATGCCTACACAAGGTGTGCACAGCCCTGTATGATGTTTAGTGTGTCACATCTGCAATATAACCATTATGCAAAGGCCATAGTTGTACTGTGTCGAGCTAATGTACAACAGGGTGTACGCACATGTGCATCCCTTCTACTGTCTGTGTTGCTTCATGTCCCTGGCCATCTTCCATGGCCATGTGTAAACATGTTTTGTCCAATGGTTGTGATGGGCATCGATTTCATATATCAGTCTTGTCCCATATGACATACACCCATAGATGGCATATGCTCCACTGAAGACAGGTTTATGCAGACAAAGGGTGGTATGTTTGGAATGTGAGATATCATGTTTTGCAGGATAGTTAACCAGTGTTGCAGTCAGCCCACAAAATGTCATGGACATGTCAGATAGCAGATGACATTGCGTGACATTCATAGCAAGGGTGTACTCCACAAGGGTAAATCCTGTCTGTTTGTCATAATCCAGCTCCAAAACATATGGAGTGTGTGCACACATATGCTCTCTGTATAGTACGGTTTGCATTCCCCACATGTGTGATGCTGATCTGTAGTACATGTCCCTACAGTGAACCATGCCTCCACCATTGTATTTACAGCTGTCCACACATCTGGCAATGACAGTTTGTAAGGTTTAGTGTAGGTGTTTCATATAGTCTTTAAATATTCCACATGGGTAACCACTGTGATGCATTGCAGGTCTGACCTGTATATATTAACAGGATCACCATACATAATGTGCACATGTGTTAAATTGCCACATGGCAGATAGCATGCATTTAATATGATCTGTGCATTATCAAGCCTGATAAGTAATAACAAACTCACCAGCAACAGGCTGCTGCTGCTGCAAAATGCCAGAGGTACTTAAATAATACTATGCAGTATGCACATCTGTGCATACATAGAGTACCAAACTATAGTATGTGGCATGTGTGCATACATGCCTTGCATATGATGTTAAGTTAAATATTGTACAGTAATACATGTATCTATATTAAATATAGTTGTGTTATACGTGCAGTAGTGACTTACCAGCCAACTCCTGGCTCAGTGGTTGTGAGACAACCACCTCCACAATACCAGCTGAAGTTTGTAGATGGAGTTCTGCAGGTGTCCCCAGGGTGGCCAGGAGCTCCTCAGTACATGTGAGTGGGGGCTGGGTAAGTGGCCCCCCACCTGTTGCAGTTTGTTTCCTGGCAATTGCATTTGCATGCTGTTTCGCCCATCTAATTAAGTCAGTGCAGTGTCGGCACACCTGCTGATAGGTGTGAATGTGGCCGTCAACATAATTTACCCTCCTGTGAAATTCCTCCCACTGGGCATCCCAGTGCTGTGCATCCTGTGGCACTTGTCTGAAAAGTGTATCATGGTTGTCAAGGAGATATGGAATGAGGACCTCATCCTCCATGTTGCTGTACCGTGGCAGCCTTGCACGTTGCATACCTGGCAGACATTACGACTGTGACAGGTCACAGTAACACAGAGAAGTACAGAAGTACAGTTGCACAAACATGTGTATCACATTTATTATAATTACAAATATGGCTTTGCAAATCTGCATGACACTAACATCACTGACATATTTAACTCCCACACATTTGACACTTACTAGTGATTTCATGTTATCACTGTATATGTGCGTGACAAGTGTTGGCATTGCTCATACTCCATGTGGATGTTGTCTTGATGTGGGCATGTCTGTTTGCCTGTACTGGTGTCTTTAACTATTAGCATGTGCCTGGATGTGTTGACATTAATGCAAGAGACCTTAATGCTGTGTATATGTCAGATAGTCATACACAGCCTTAAGGGACATGACCTGTACCCTGCAGACTTGCTCACAGCAAGTTGTACATGTATGTGTATTGCCATATACATCTACATGGCACTGTACAGCAGTATAGCATTATAGCATCCTGCCATGTATTACCTGTGTTGCATATGTGAAACACATGGGACAATGGCTAGCTTGATGGTATTTGCAGGGTTGGATATCAACTATAGCATGTATGGTCATAGTGAACTAGTAAGTTATATACCCTGGGCCATGTATGAGCATAAGCTGAAAGGTTACCTAGCTGTAGCCAACATACAGGTAACTTTCAGTGGCCAGTTCAAGCAGTGCCACAAACTGATCCACAGGTTTACTGATATATTTGCCATGCGGTTATCACACATGTCTCAAAGGGGGGCAATGTGCAGCTTTGCTGGACAAGGATGCATAGTATGGCAGGAGTATGTAAAGTGTATGGGACAGGGATCTGTCAGGCATGTTATAATCCTTGTACTAGAAAGGTGGATGTCCATGAAGTATGTGTTTATTTGATATCAGGATGTGTAAGTGTAGCATGTCCAACATCTCTGGGTTGGACATGGCTTTATTCAGGGTACACATCATGCTACCTAGTGAAGCTAGGGTTTGGGAAGGCCGGTGTAGCCATCTGAACATGGCCAATAACCCTTAAAGGAAATATGTGATCTATTATGGGTCAATTGAGTGTTGAGTATGGGTGAACAATGATATCTATATTCATGGATGGCACCCTGTCATGATTAGGGGTGCCACTTACAACTACCTGACTGGTGTGGTGAAGTGACTATCAAAGGAAAGACTGCTGTCCAGCTGGATCCCATACACACACGGTTTCCATTATGTTGCCCACTGCCTAGGTGGTAGTTCATGGGTACAGGGATTTTAACATAGGGGATGACAATGCAATACTTTGCAGTGAGATTGTGGCCATACGTCACACACTACACATCCGACCCACAAAGGCACTTCTGTATGTTGCCCACAGCACTCATTGAGTCAACTATAGCTCCTAGTTCATAGTCATTTGCAAACTTCAATAGGCAGATATCTTCTGTGTTAGTCTGTGTGGTATAGATTTAGATAACAAAGAGGGGGAGTACTAGGACTGAACCCTGTATTACTCTAGTTGGCACTGGTTTGCTGTGCGTGCATTAGTCAGACACCTTCTGTAGTGTTGGTTCTGCCAGCTGTCCAGTTGCCAACCAGTCATGTGACATAGGAATATACACCTAGTTTACTGAGTGTAGCTGGAACCCAGTATGGGTGATGGTGTCCTAAGACCTGGCAAGGTCAAGATATGCTGTATGAATCAACCTTACTGTCATCTACATCTGTACTGACTACATCACATAAGTTGATCAAGGTTCATGGCCTTACAGACCAGACTCAGCAGGGTAGTAGTGCACTATTTCCCATTATCAGTGGTGTCTCCCCCTTTGTGGGGTGTGATAACTGTTGCTGTGCACCATTCAGTGTGTACACAGCCTGACATGCAGCTATGATTGAACATGATGTGTAGGTGGAGAGCAAATTGTTCTGACATTTGTGTAAAACACACCCTGGGATGTTGACAGGTTCCATGCAAGCTGCATGTATGGCTTTAGAGATTGCAGCCTTTACCTGCATAGTTGCAATTACAGGGACTCTGTAGTGTACATGAATATATAAACATATGTACCTGTTGGGGGGATTGAGAGTGGGTTTAAGTTGTCACAGACCCTATCTTGATGAACAAGTGCTATTTCTGTAGGTGCAGTACTTCTCAAGCCATAGTGCTGTGAAGCAGGACAGATGTTGTCGTTGCCATTACGATTCATGACACATCTATAGAATGCTCTGTGGTTGGTCTCATAATATGTGGCCAATTAGTTTCACAGTGGCTTTTTGTGGTCTTATATGGTGTATCTAAATCTTAATGAGGCTGACCAGAGATCACCTCCACTCATGTGTGTTCACTCTTGCAACAGTTTCTACCTTCTGTGGTACAGTTTATGGCAGGGTACCACCAGTTTGCCTTCCTGTTTGAGTTTGGTTGACTCTTGGTTCTGTTTCAATAGCAAAATCACTGCACTAATGTGAGTGCTTAAAGTGCATTTGTGTAGGATTCAGCATTTGCACATGCATTGTCCATCTGCATGGGTGCCATGACATTCACCACTTCTGTCTTAAGAAGCATAACATTGGCTTTGGAGACTGACTATGTGTAGCATATTGTTAGCCCTGGTTTATGTGATTATGGTGATCCAGGTCATTGTGGTGATGAAATCCAACATGCATTGAGCACAAGTGTTGGTACATGAGGAGTCTTCCCAGTTAATAGTGGGATAGTTGAGAGTAGCCATTATTATTGTTTTCTGTCTCAAACCTAATATTCCCCATTACATCACAATATGACAGTTGGGAATTCAGAGGCATGGTGGGTGATCTGCAGCAAGGTGCAATTTGGATTCTACTTTGGCACAGAGGTAATTGCTCAGCATAATGCATCTGATGTTATGCAAGTGCAACTAGCCTGGGGGTGTACATATCCTTTAGGAATATGGACACACCTGTGGCCTGTGTGTTCCAATAAAGGATAATGGGCAAGAGGTGAGGTATGTGTTATAACATGGTCATGCAGGGGTGCTCTCTGGAGCCTTGAACCATATCTCAGTCACTGCACAGATATGTTATCCATGTTACGGATTGACATAAGTGAGTCCATATGAAGTTTCCAAAATGTATCATTGAGTAGCAAGACACGCAGTTTATTGCGTGGCTCTCCCTGTTACAGCAGTGGAATTGTCACTTGAACCTTGCATGATGAAGGCACTATAGGGGAAGCATGAGCCCTAGCCAATATCCAGATTCCCAGGGGTGACAGGTGCAGGCCTGTCTGGCAAAGCATCATGGTCTATCAACCATGTTATCACAGGCAGAGAGATACTGGATACCCTTTGGATTACACCAGTACATTAGACAATTGGGGAATACAATACTTTTGTTCCTGTACTGCAGTATCATTCTGGGCAATGGAAGACTGCTATCCAGGCCATGGGACATACCTGCATGGGCTATAAGACCTAACAGTTCCTACATGTGTGTTTCCATGCAGTCCAGGCTACGGCATCCCAGGTCCTGCACAACAACATAGAATATGCCAGAGCCATGTGCACAGTTCAAAAGGTGGTCTGAGTGTATGGGCATGTGGCTAATAATGGCAAACAGGCATCTGACAGTATGTTTGCCCTCATATAGCTTGGTGTGTGACATAGCGCTAGACTTTGCATTCACAAATGAGCACTGTTGGGCATGTTTCTGGCCACGTGTTCTGAGGAGTGGCACAGTTTTGCAACCTATGTCATAAAGTTTGTGTTATTTATTGTCTGTCTATTCCAGCTTGGGAAGTCCCTTACTTGGCCAGATACTTGGAAGCCTCTGTGAATGTGTGTGCTTCCTACTGGTATGTGTGGGTGTCCTTTCTGTGTTCTGGTAAGGGTATGTGTTGAGTGTGATAATGAGATGTATGTGTTAACATACACCGCATGACTGTCCAGTCCAGTCATGGCTGTAGACTGGACTGCCTTCCAGCTTGCCTCTGTAGCTGCCGCCCAGACAATGTGTGGGGTGTGGTGTTATGTGGGTTTGGCAGTGTACATAGCATATAGATTACAGTCCCCCAGGATGGCCACATACACAAAGCTGACATTACTAAATACCAGTAGCTGACTAGTGGACATGCCTGTATAAGCATTCAGTACTACAAGTACCAAGTACTGTATTTAGTTTACTTATTGCTTATGAAGATGTTTTAGATGGTGATAGTCACAAGTACATATTTGAGTTATGAACGTGAAAACACTGGCTATTACAGAAACATAGTAGCTAACTTTAGCAGCAATCCTCATCTGAGGAGCACATCACATCCTGATAGTTGATTACAAATGATACAAGTGTCAACAGGTCTGTATCCTTTTCTGGGTATATACACACATATCCACCAGAACCATGAGGTCTGTTGGGCACGGACACCCACTCCCCAAACAGAGTCAAGTATCAATAGACTCTGCTGCCACTATCAACATAATCAGGATATAATCAGATAGTGTAAGCCATCACCTATGAAGCAGCTATTACACATTTGCAGCAGTTCATACATCTTACACTCATACTGCAGATGTTACACTGGAGTTAAAGATGATATGCAACTTGTTTCATTAGCAGTACTGTGCACAACCTTACATACAGTATTTGGAAGCAACCGTTAGGTTGGCAATGAGAGGTTAGGCTACACAAGCATGAAAGTTCAACCAGTGGGTCTCTACTCTCAATATCCACTCTACGTAGGTGTGCACATAGCCATTTGGCCCAGCCCTGTAACAAGGGTCACAACACATTTGCATAACATGTACACATGCACAGCTGTTACTGCTTGCAAACGATGCTAGAGAGGTGGATATTACATGTCTTATGTGCATGGATAGTTACCTAGCTCTTCCAATTGTCTTTGCTATCATGCTGCTAAACTGTCAGATAAATACAATTCATATGTATCTTGTTATTGAGTATTGTAATTGCCAACAGACATAACTAATGTTTGCATAACATAACACAAATGCTATGTAAAATGGAATACAGATGAGACAGATCTGCCTAGGATACTGTACATTACACAATTATTGGCATATTATCCCACAATGCAAATCATATTTGCAAAGTAAGCCCACATTTGACATGTTCATCTCACTAATACACCCATACATGTCTACTGTTACAATATAGCAACATATACTATCCCCTGTTATAGCACATACTTGTTGGACCAACCCTGACACAGACAGTGGCTGGAAAAGAAATAATGAATTTCAAGCCTCAATATATCATCCCTTGTGGTGTATGAGGAGTTTGCCTTGTGACCTACAGCAGTATACACATAGAATACTACAGGCATAACTACTGCTCAACCAATACATTACTACAAGATAGCTATTTCCACTATATGCATTGATTACCCTGTAAGTATTACAGAACAGGTACTACATACACAGACATACTACAATTTATACATACCTTATTGGTAAATGCAGGTGTTATTGAGTGGTATGTTATTTATTTCAGTCATTGTTTATTTCATTTTGGGGTATTTTGTAATATTCTGCAGGTATATACTGATGGTTTGAATGTGTGACAAGTCATCCTTTCATAGTTAGAGATCAGTACCATGTGCTATCCTGATCACCAGTTGGTGTTCCAAAGTAGTTAATTACATGCACATCAGCTGTGTAGCTACTTTACTAGCCAATACCATGGCAACAGTGGAGTATAACTGAGTACTCCAATTGGGCATTGTCTCTTTGCCTTACTTATGAGGAAGACAGCCTGGAAGTGTGGTCTGCAATCTATTGCAACAGCTGTATGGAGACAAACTCAACTATATTGTGTGGAATGTCTAGACATTTTGGTCTACATGTGAGTACTGCTGTTACATTTCTAACATTGCTACTTGTGCAGGGTTTGTCTGTACCTAATACTTCTGCATATGTTTCAGTCTGGCCAGGTTGTTTGATCAGCTCAAGACTGCATGGCTATGCATATAATGTTAGGGGGTTTACAGTGTGCTCACCAGACATCTTTAGTTTGGTGTTAATGTGTATTATACTGTGCTGATGATCAGTAATTGGTAAAACTTCCTGGTGTAATTACTTTTCAACCCTCTGAAACAAGATTTGTTCAAACAAATCCTGTAACATCAGCAGCTGTTCCACATAGGGCCATGTTAGTGTGACTCTGTCCAGGTATGTCAAGTTTTCAGCAGATGTCGTACAGTGGGTGAATAATTGGTAATGATATGACAGTATGTATTGTTGTAATTAATTTGGGTGTGGGGGAGATCTTGGTGGGTGCACATAGCAGATGCAGGTGTGTAGACACTGCTTTTATACATATTCTATATGTGTGTGGGGGTTCTTTCCTGTGTGAACACCTATCCCTTAGTGGACAAATACTATGGTAATTGCAGGCTGATTCATTGAGGCACTGTTAAATACTTCCTGTATTGCATGCAGGTAATGTTAGTCCTTGAATCCTTTTGGCCATACATCGGAATGTAATAAAGGTTTGCTAAATAAAAGATGTCTGTGTATTTCTGTCATGGATATTTGCAGTCATTGTAGTTGTGTTGGTGGCTAACCCTATTTGGCTCATGTCCGTATGACATATATGTAATAGTGTATTGGCATATACTCTTCATATGTTATGTTCATATTGTTTGTGGGGGGCAGACAGTGTGATTGCAATGGTGCATGTTATACTCAGATTTGAACACTTCAGATGCTGTATACACACATGTATGTATGTACATATATATATATATATATATATATATATATATATATATATATATATATATATATATATATATATATATATATATATATATATATGTATGCATGTATATATCTCTATACATCTTTATGTACCAGTAATATATATTATTCCATACATTTATATGTACCTCCATAGATGTGTAGATGTTTTTAACCTATCTATATATATATATATCTCTCTATATATTGACGTGTATATATATATATATATATATATATATATATATATATATATATATATATATATATATATATATATATATATATATATATATATATATATATTTATATATAGATACATATGTATATATAAAATATACATATATCTATATAGCATACACCTTTCATTGGGTACATGGCAGTTTGTCCTATTTCCACACAATCTTCCCTTTTGTATTTTAACCTGTTTGAAAATACAGCTTGCATAGGTATATCTCAGGTAGTTTAGTGGTATGTTATTCTGAGGCTGGTGTACATGGTTGTGGGTTCTAATCCTGGAAGTGGTTATTATTTTACTTCCCAGAGCAGGCACTGCTCAGGAAAGGGTGATTAATGCACATTTAAGCAGTTGTAAGCTTATTTGCCCGTGTTCTGTGCGATGGTAAGCAAAGGTTACACCTGTGAAGCGCTTATCCGTTTAACCGTGTTTAAGCATCGCTTACCATCGCACAAACCCACTTACAACTGCTTAAAAGTGCCTTAATCAACCTGCATCCAACAGCCCTTATTATGGCCCTCATAAAAAATAAACAACCCTTGAACCCGTGACCATGACCACCACAGTCACTGACTTTACCACTAAGGCATCTGAGATATGTATAAATGTTATGTTTTTTAGAATATGCCTTTTACTACAAGCATTCCTCACTACTGAAAACAAATGTGACAGTCAGTTGATGTACATATGTATAATACATGTTAATGTTCATATGTTTGTAGAATTATGTGTTGCAATGTGACCTGACAGGGTGTATTAGGGATGAACATGGTTCTGGTTTTGTGTCCTTTTTTTATTGTCTCCATACTCCATGTATACACCTCCAGTTCACTTATTGAACATCGAACCCAGGCTCTCCTTGATGCATACTTTCATTACCCATCATTTCTCCCCACCTCAAACTCCACATACACAACAACCATCCCTTCTATGGTGAATTAAGTTCATATTAATTGTTATAATACCAGAGCTGCATGTGTTTTGTGTACACTTCAATTCCTTTGGATTGCTTCAGTGTCAGGAAGTGTGTTCATAGATGTTTATTTAATGGCTATAGATGTGTCTGTATATATATATATATATATATATATATATATAACAACAGAAACTGTAGTTTCCCCATCCCCTTCAGCTGAGATATACAACCCATTAGGGATATCATTGGCAAAAAACTGGAACATAATAAGAGCGGACCACAACACCCACCAGATAATGGGTAATGAGCCTGTCTTCTCATACAAGGAGACCAGAACGCTTAAACAAACCTTCGTAAAGAAAGAGACCCCATACTCAGGAATGGCACAGACCCCCATGAGCCTGCTAACCCACAAAACCCCAAAGGTATGGGCCCTTGCAAACATTGTGTAGTCTGCCCTTTCATACACTCAGGCACAACCTACACTTTTCAACACTGCAACATCACGGTGCAGTTCAAAGCCCAGCATGACTGCCACTCAACTTTTCTAGTCTGTGCAGCCTACTGCGACCAATGTTTTTCCTTCTACATTGGAAAAACAATTAGAAAGCTCTCAGACAGGGTGAAGGAACACCTTGCAGCCATCAGGCATAATGACAGTTACAATGCATTAAGCAGACATGCCACCAGCTGCAACGGCTTCGCCCATTTTAAATTTCTAGTGTTTGAACAGGTCCAGTAGTTTTTTTGAGATTGCAGCACAATACTGGAGCTGAAGGAATTAAGATGGCAACTCCTCCTTGAAGCAGATACCCCACCAGGGCTCAACGAGAATCTCAACATTAAATGTGCATTAAAGTGGTACAGCTAAAAAGTTACAGCATGCCCCCTAGTGACAGGATGTTAGCAGATAAAACCTTTTGTTTTATAGCAGTGTCTCTCATTAGTCCAAATACTACTGCATTGGTGTAGTCTACCAATCATAGTGAAGTATTTTTTATACCAGTTAGACTATTTAAAGCTCGCACAGTACTGCAAATGCATTACATTTTGCTTTGATGAAGTTTGATTGTTACCAGTAAAGTGAACGAAAGCACTCAGCAAATAACAGTTCTGGCTCAGCGTCCATTCATTGGATTTCTGTTTTTGTTTTTAACAGTTCGGAAGTTTTCAGTAGTACATATATATATATATATATATATATATATATATATATATATATATATATATATATATATATATATTTATATCTATGTGCAGACATCACTGACATGTATATATATATATATATATATATATATATATATATATATATATATATATATATATATATATATATAAATATATATATATATATATATATATATTTAGTATTAATTGTTAACAGTTATACATATGTAGACTTGTATATGTTGATTCACAAACTACAGTACATTACAATGTACTGTACATATGTACACAAAGTGACTGTCCCATTTGTTGTCAGTACTGTGGAATGCCTGTAGTAAAAGGTGTATTCTAAAACCCATGAAGCATGCATGCAGCTCAGAGGGCTTAGTGGCAAGTCCAGTTACTATAGTGTGCATGGTCCAGGGTTCAAGACCTGCAATGGTTCATCTTTTTTTTAGGCTAGAATACGGCTCTTTTAAGCAGCTGTAAGCATGTTTAAAAGTGATTGTGCG
The DNA here is from genome assembly GCF_019279795.1 of Protopterus annectens. Lineage (NCBI taxonomy): Eukaryota > Metazoa > Chordata > Ceratodontiformes > Protopteridae > Protopterus > Protopterus annectens. The sequence continues at coordinate 463,501,993 of NC_056739.1, forward strand.
ACAATAAGGTGGCAGTTAAACACAGTTAAATGAAATCTAAAAGCATATAACCTGTGTGTGCAAACATGGTCACGTCCGCTAACTACTCAGGATATATATACTTAAGTGTAGTAACATCTCACAATGTGCTTACATAACATTACAATCTCTGTTGCCTTTACTCTCGGGCACACATGGGTATATATGGGTGTTTCAAATGTTTATTAAACTGAAGATTACTACCTAAATATGCAAACTGTGGTTAAGGTATACTTTTTAACATAAAAAAATCTCTGACATTATTGGGATTTGAACCACAAATGCATAAATACTATGCGAATGCTCTAACCATTGCACTATTGACATTAACATTGCTTCTCCTTATTTTTCTGTTTAGATGATTTCTATGTGTAAGCTAGGCTAAGCAAAGGGCAGCGGCACGCAAACCCACTGAGCTTCACATACTCTTGAAATAATAACATAAGAAATGAAAGGGGAGAATATAAAATAAAATTCCTAACTACATTAGGCATAGCCCATCACTGACACTCTGCAAGAGAAACCTTGACGGGTGAATGGGTAATGAAATATACACCCCTGGGATCATGTGTGCCAGAACCCTACAGCTGAGTGGAGAGACCCACAGTTTTACAGCTGCAAGACCTGTTGGGGAAATTGAATGGTGTGGAGTTTTCACATTAACATACCCTGTTTAGATCACTAAGTGCCCTTATCACCCTCCAATCCCCCCGTCTTCAACAGCTTCCGGCACCTCTGCCTGGAATCAAGTCATTGGCTATGCTTGACAGAGGCTCAGTTAATTGATCAATGGGGCGGTGAAAGCCAATGCACTGTAGCTATGCTTCTAAATGCCCTTGTGCGGATAATGTAGTACCTTCCTGTGAACCACTAAGGTGCAGGCTGTCAATGAAATACAATATGTAAATACACAGAGCTTTCAGATCACACTATACAGTGAGCAATCAGCATGTAGGCAGAAAACTGTTCAGTACAGCAAGAACATGCAGAACACTGATACTTAATCACTCCAAAAGTCTCTCTTGGAAGCTAGAAGGCTTGTATCAGTTTAAGGTTTTCTATTGCTAACCAGCAAGTTACCTACAGGAAAGGTGAGAAACAAGCAAAGATGGGAAACATGCATGCAACAATACCATACCAGCTCGCACATGCCACCCTTAGGCTTTTAAATACTGGCCAAGGCTCCTGCCGCCCCTATGGCGCCTTTTTTAGGCAAGGCTCAAAGGTGAAACCCACCTCCATAAACAGCACAAAAAAGTAGAACAATGACAGTCACAACATGCACGCACTCACAGCACTCCTCGGTATGGACAACGTCAACACTTCTGCAGTAACTGAAACCTGTTTTAAGGCTCCTGAGAGCACCACAGCACTACCAGACTACAACTCATACCACACATTTCATCCACAGAACATGGACTGGCATAGAAATGGAGGGGGTATATCCATATTAATCAAGGATACCTACACCTCCAGGTTAGTGGGGCAGCATGATACTTCTGAGATCTTCCATGTGCAGCTAACATCAGCCAGAACTGCAAGGCAAATTGTGGCCTGCTACAGATCACTCTTCATGACCCAGGACCACCACTCCACCTTCCTGGAGACAGTGGAAAACATGACAGTCCTACCGAACACCCTGATATTGGACAATTTCAACTACCCTAACATTAACTGGGAAAACTACTCGAGTACTTAATTTCAGGCCCAGCGCTTCCTGGAATTTTATCATGTCAAATGCCCTGGATCAGATGGTAGACCTGGTAATCACCAACATGAGCGACAGGTGCAACACAGCAGAGGTAAACCTGTCACTGGTTAGATCTGACCATAAACTATTCACTGTGGATGTCCACACCCCACCATCTCACCCACCCAAGGAAACCACAGTGAAATCCTTTCCTACAACTAACTTCACACTACTAAAGATAGCGGTGGGAAGTTTCAGAGCTCCCACACTAAGGGAAAATACTGCCCAAGATACAGAATGATTTACAAATGCACTCTATGAGCACCTACAAGGATGTATGGATCATGCCATCCCTGGTAAACCAAGACTCATTCCTCCAAGACAAGGACACCAGTCTGGTGGACCCCTGCAATAAACAGGCTATACAACAGAAGGAAGACAGTAGTCCAGAAATAAAAGAAACTCCCAATAAGGAAGGACATCCCTGACCAGTATTAGCAAGGAACAATGGTCCCTCATGTAATCATCCAAGACTAACTTCAAAAGGGAAATAGCCAAGGATTAGACAGATAACCACAAAGCATTCTTTGGCTATGTCAAGAATCTAAGTGGTAACTCACAGATTTGCACTGTGCTGGTGCAATATAGCACAAAATGTACTGAACCTACTGATATCGCCAACAGCCTTGCAGATACATTCAGTGCAAACTTCACCCCCATATCACCCCCTAAAGGGCACACAACAATACACGGAAAGTACAGTATCCCAGACATCACAGATGCACAGGTGAAAATAGCCCTCTCAAAAGGCAAAACACAGCATCACTGGGGCCAGATGGTGTCCCAGGCTGTGTCTTGCAAACACTACAAGACAAACCAACCCCCCCCACCTAAATAAGCTTTTCAACCTCAGTCTCTCCACAGGCTACATCCCCATAGAATGGAACATAGCAATGGTTATTCCACTCCACAAAGGAGGAGCCACAACTGACCATGGTAACTACCACCCCATAAGCCTGACTAGACTGGTCTGCATGGCTATGGGGTGCATCATCATGGAACTCATTAATAAAGACATTGGTAACCTCCAAACACTTGACCCAACCCAGGTCTTCTTGGTTGAGGGCACATCATGCCTACTGAACCTGGTTGACGCCTTACAGACAGTCATCCAGGTGATAGTTGAGGGGAGAGGTGGTTCATGCATCCTACCTGGACCTCACCAAGGCTTTCGACACCATTCCCAACTTGGGTATTATTGATAAACTCATCAGCCTGAACATAAACCCCTATGTCACAGGATGGGTTGCCAACTGGCTTACAGACAGAACCCACATGGTAAGACTAGCGGCCTCCAGGTCGAACTCTTAACCTGTCACAACTGGTTTCCCACAGGGCTCGGTCCTGGGACCCCTACTGTTTGGCATATACTTCTCAGAGGTACAGGCAAACACAGGTGGACTATGGCAGACCACATTAGCCAATGACTGCAAACTGGGAGCCATAATTGACTGTCCAGCTGACACAGACAGCCTTCAAAAGGGCCTCACGGAGATAAGTGATGGCCTCAAGCTAAATGCCACAAAATGCATAGTCATTCCATTTTGGAAAATGAAACACCCACAAATTACCACATAGGTGGCAGCTCCCTTAATACAGATGAGTGAATAAGAGATCTGGGGTCTAAGGTAGATAGTAATCTCTCCTTTGACATTCATATTGTCAAAGTAGTTAGGACATCCTTCTATGTAGGCCATCTAATTACTAAATGGTTTGCATCTAGACATACTGGGGTTATAATGCCCTTTTACTCATCACTCACCAGACCCATCATAGAGTATAATACCCCATTTGGGATGTACCTCAGAAGACACTTCCAACAGCTGGAAAGACCACAAGAGTACCTCGCAAAGAGGATTACTGGCCTCAAACATATGTCCTATGCAGCTAGACTGAATAAACTCCAGCTGTACTCAGTGGCATCTCATTTACTCAAAGATGATCTCTGCTGGCCTACAAAGTCATGTCCAACTCAGACTTAATGGATATGTTCCACCTAAGGAAATCCATGTCACAGTGAGCCACGCACTCTAGTGAGCTAAACCTTGCCGCAACAATAACTAGAACATGCTGGAGGGACAGATTCCTGTCACAGAAACTCCCCATGCTTTGGAACAACATCCCTAATTACATTATACAGAGCCCCTCACTAACACTCTTCAAGAGGAACCTTGAAGAGTGGATGGGGAATAGTAGATACACCCCAGGGATCCCACCATTGGCTCTGCTCAACAGAGGGACAGTTAATTAATCAATCGGGTGGCAAAAGCTGACACATTCTGGCTAGGCTTATGAATGCCCTCGGGCAGTTAGCCTGGTACCTACCTATGAACCTATACATACAGTAGCAGTACATGCTGATAGCTTAATTTACTGCTCAGGTGTTGACTTACCTTGTGCCAGTAGCAGTTGTGTGTGCAATAGTTGCAGGCTGCCTATGTTGGATGCACACAGTAGACTGCCTATACATGACAATTTACAGGTAGTTTTGTGTGTGTGTGCCGTCCATTTTTACTGTGAGTGCAGGTGGAGAAAGGCATCAGTCCCTAGGTGCCTACGCTGTCAGTGTGTGTGCTATACGTTCACTCCTTGCCAAGGCATGGACATACTGGGCACGCCTCCATCTGCCTACAGGGGCTGGCTCAGGGGGCTCGTGGTCTGAGTCCCTTTGTGTCTGTGGGGCCCTTGGCAATGGTGGTGGGCTGTGAGGGCCTTCACCATTCTGTCACTGTTGCAGCTGTTTCCGCAGGATCATATTGTGTAGCATGGCAGATACTATGAAGATGTGGGCACATGTGGCTGGAGAGTACTGCAAGGCTCCACCGGAGATGTCCAAGCAACAGAACCATGCTTTGAGCATCCCAAACACATGCTCTATGATGATTCTGGGATGGGTTCCCCTCTGTATGTTCTGGCTCTGAGGCTTGACTGACACAGCTCCACAAGTTGCTGTAGGGTGTCCCTGTCCATCCTGTAATGCTCTACTATCTCCAGATCATGTAGCCCCTGGTAGGTTACCCTGAGTCTGAACACTCTTCTCCTCCACTGGTGCCTGCGGTGGTTGTCAGGATCACCCTCCTCACCACCTTCAGTCTCCATCACATGCTGGTGAATCAAAGCAATAGCAGCCCCTAACATGTACATATTAAAACTTCCCCATTTGTATACACCAATGGTGCAGTGTGTATGGGAAAACACAAGTGTGTGTGAGGTGCTTTCACACTTGATACAATTGTGCTATAGATGCTGCTGATGTAATTGGCTGTGTGTGAGCAGTTCCAGCTGCAAGTTATCTTACTTATGGGTTTTACATTGATTACTGCAAGTGTGGGGGCTGTAGCATGGAGTTATGCTTGCCTGGCTTGATTCATCTGTTGCCCTTTAATTCCCTTTTAAACCTAGATCCCCTCCCATTGTCAGGCATGCATCCACCTGCCAGTTTTATTGTCTTATACTTTCCCTACCCAGTTGTGTGTTGCAAAGTGTATGCAGCTGATATAAAGCAATTCTACTTTGTTCTGCTTTGACACTTTACTGTTTTCTTTGCAGTGCAACCCCTTCCCTTTCCTCTTCTGTGGGTAGATGCTAACAGCCTTGTTAGCTGTTGTCAATGGCCCACTGTAGGTTTCTAGGTGTTAATTACTCATTTGTACTCCAATTTCCCTGCTGCAGCATTTCCTTATTTTTTTCATATATCCTTCCTGTTTCAGCTCCAGTGTGAGCTGCACATACCTGTTTACCAGGTTTAAGTGAGTTTTAATCCCCATTTACATGCATACTTGGTTACCTTGTGTGCGCTCAGCTAGGTAAAGCTAAAGCCAGTTAAACACATCCCTTTCCTTTAGCTTTGCTTAGCTACAGGCAAACCGGATTGGCATTGCTACAATGTGCTTACAGCAAAAGTGACACACCCCTCTCTTGATGTCATCTTTATCTCATGGTTACACCTCGGAGTTATAACACTACACCATGAGGTGCATCCTTACACCGGGTGAATCTGTGATTCAGTATAACTCCTCTCATTTGCATTAGATTGCTACTAATTCCTAGAAACCATGCATAACACTAACAGAGCCCCTTAGCAACCCTTGCACCATGGTGTGGTGTAACATGCCTCCATTGACTATTACGGGGAAATCATGAAATGTGTTACATTGTGGTGTTATTTTCTTTCTTCTGTTTTTCTTACGATCCCATTTGCATGCCGCTGCCCTACGCTTTAAACTTCGTGATAGTGCGGGAAAAAATAATAATGTTATTTTTACATTTTGTACATGTTTTTTTATGCCAATGGCTATATATTTAGCCATTGGCATATATTAACAATATAGTACATGTGTTTGGTCGGCTGACATGGCCCGATTTTATGTTTGCAGTAATGTAAACCGTGTTTTACGGTTTACACTTCTGCATGCTTACACTACTCCTGCACCACTTCCTGGATCGCTAACTACCCTCATTTGTATGCTACACTGCTGCAAATGGGGTGATTAACATACAGGAGCTGAGAGCTGTGCCGGCATAGCGTACGCAGGTAGTGCATGTGAAAACAGCTCGTACCTGCATCGCTCGGCGGCCATATTTGGTGTTGGAACACCGACGCTACTCCTGCACCTGGCTCAAGCTTCGTGAATCCCAGGGACTGTCTTTCACCACAATTTAAATAAACAGTTTATGTGACCTCATATGTCAGGCCAATCAGACACATTTAGTTAAAATAGTTGACAAAACAGGTTAAGAATAAAAACACTTTTAAGTGTAATTCTAAAATAGTCACCTGCATAGAAGACACTTGAAACTTATAGTATCGCCTTCACACACACACACACACATACACACACACACACACACACACACACACACACACACACACACACACACACACATACACACACACACACACACACACACACACACACACACACACACACACATACACACACACACACAAATCAATAAAGCTAGCTATGGAATTTTTAATGACAAGTTGAAGGATTGGGACTGGTTCTTTGAAATGATAGGTCAAGATTTAAGCAACTGCTGCATTTTTTAAGTACAAGTTCAAGTAATTGTTGCACAACATGTGCAATTTATAAAAAACATCTGGCACATCCAGTCAGAAAAATATAGCAGTATTGCTGGAACTGATTCATCTTCATGTCTTGGTGAGTACCCATTTTTTACAAAATCCTACCAAGACAGCATTGCTATATAGAGTCTAGTTTATGTATCATGGAGAAAGGAAAGTACCAGGATAAAAAAGTGCCCACTCATGGTATATGCGCTTGTGGTAGGAGTAGAAAAAAAGAAAGTGCTGAATCCTCAGGACAATGAAACATTCCTACCTCAGGGTTAGGCCAGGATTGGGGGGATGCCCCCATGGTAGAAAAAAGTAGCAGTCCACAAAAAATGATAGACCAAAAAAGAGGGATAGAGATGACAAAGTGGTCCATTAAGGATAAGGAAGAAATTATGTATTGTTTCTATTATGCAAAAAACCCTGGATGTCCAGATAGAGGATATTTAGAAAGATAAAGAGAGAAATTAGAGGAAAGAAAAATCCTTGTACAAAGAAAGCTGACAAAAAAAAGCATATTCCTTAATGCAAAAAATTAATTAAAAACATTATCTAGATGAAGAAACACTCCCCTGTCTGGAAAAAGATGTGAGGGTGTAAGTAAGAAAGGGTCTACTTCATAACACTGAAATTTCATAACATTGAGACCAAAACATCTAAATCCCAAAACACTGAAAACCCAAGACATTGAAAACTCAGAACATTGAAAGTATGCTTCATAACACTGAAAACTGCAATGCATATGTAAATGACATCTTCTCCACCTATAACAACTAACTAACCAACCAACACACTTTCTACTACATTTCTGGGAGGGGGGGCAAGCGCCCCTGCACCCCCTGTAAATGAAATATACCAACTCCAAGATCACACTACAGTGGAAAAAAGTTAATTTCCTAACCTCTCTGTTTCACAATCACCATACACTGAGGTTAGGAAATTAACTTTATCCACTGTAGTGTGATCTTGGAGTTGGTACATTTAATTTACAGGGGGTGTGGGGGGTGCAGGGAACCCCCCCCCCTGCAGAAATGATATAGAAAATGTGTTTGTTAGTTAGGTGTTGTTGTAGGAAGAGGGGTCTTATTTTCTTCTGCAATGTAGTTTTTTTTCAATGTTATGAAGCACACTTTCAATGTTCTGAGTTTTCAATGTTTTGGGTTTTCAGTGTTTTGAATTTTCGATGTTATGGGCTCAGTGTTATGAAATTCAGCATTATGAAATTTCAATGTTATGAAGTAGACCCGTAAGAACATGTAAAGAAACAAAGAGGTTTTTGAAAGGGATAAAAAAGAGACATGGACATGGGTAAGAAAATGAAATTTGAAATGGTGCAATATTTATGCAAAAGAGAAAGCCAAACTAATCAACACAAAAAATGCTGCTCCAAAAATATTTGAAGATAAATGCAGGCAAAGGCACCCAGATATGGAACATTTCAGAATGTAAAATATGACTGCAAAATGTGAATCTAGAAAAGAAGGTTAGTGAGGTAGAAATAACACTGAAGAAATGACTGTATGAAATGAATGGTTTAGTGTGGAAAGTGTAACACAGGCAGTGTAACAACATGATGGACCAGTGGGCCTTCCAAAGAGGAGCAATAAGCAGACCGGTATGCATCTGAGGTCATTTTGCAGCAGACCAATGTTTTTGAGCCTCCTGGAGGAGACTTACCCAAAAGTCCAGATGAGGTTGCACAACAACAGGAGTAGGAAACAGTGGCAACTTTGAGCAGGTAATATTGCATCATGATGGACCATTGGGTCCCTATATGGAGGAGCAGCAGATGAGACAAGATGCATCTGGGGATCATAATATCACAGGATGATGTTCTGGACCTTTCTGTAGAAGACATGCATGAAAAAGAGAGCAAAGAAGTTGTTCTCATTTCAAAAGAAAACAATCTAAGGGAAGACATGCTTGATGTAATTGAGATGGATAAATTTATTAAGATGGATGAAATAAATAGATTACAGAAAGCAAATAAGACCCAACATCTTAGAAGGTTGGTAAAACAGATAGACACCGTAATCAGGACTATTAAGAGAAATCCATGTGATATAATAGAAATAAATCAGCTTTATTACTTTGCAAGTAAACTAATAATGGATAAAGTGTTACCACAAAAATATAGAGTAAAAAGGAAAAGAAGGAAACAAATAGAGTCTCACAATGGAAGCACTGAATAGAGAAAAAAAAGCAAACTATTGTTAAAGTGCTAACAAACTTGTAGACTCAATAGCAAAAGCACTGAAATCTAAGATAAGGTGGACTTGAGGTAGTTTATAGTTAAGCACTGTTCTGGTAAAGTTCTGGTCATTAAAGAGTGAAAACGTTTAACTATAAACTACCTTCAGTGTGCTTTATTTGAGTTTTTCAGTGCTTTTTGTATTCAATAGAGAAAACTATTAAACTATTAAGACAAAAAGTATCACTTTTTGAAGAATATGGAAAAGGTAACAAATTATCAAAAATAATAGAAGTAGTAAAAGAAGCAGTATTAAAATTAACCAGGATTTTTCTAAAAATAAACTGACCCCAGGATTCATTAAACTCTTTTTTTCCATGCAAGAATAGTGTAGCTGTTCCTGCACAGAATATGGCCGCCGAACGATTCAGAAAACAGCTGATCTGGCGTGCACAAGCCTACCGACACTGTTCTTGCAAGGAAAGCCATGCAGAATGCTAATTACCTCATTTGCTGGTGAAAACCATGCATATGAGGTGAATTAGCAATTCTGGAAGCAGGCAGGCATCCATGCAGGAAAAGTGCTAGTTGCGGAAATTTGTTTGGTTACTAACTGAACACATTTTTGCAAACAGCAAAACGGAGGCATGACAGCTCAAATAAAAGCATGTATTATAAACTTTAAGCATGCCAATGGCCAAATTTATAGCCATTGGCATGGGAAAGTGGTTAATTTAATAAAAAATCAAATTAAGTTTTTTTGGCCGATCTCAGCAGTTTAAGCATAGGGCAGAGGCGTGAAAATGGGATCATGCCAAAAATAAAAAAAAATGTAAAAACTCAATTTTAGGGGAAATCTGCATGTTGCCATTATAGTCAATGGCATGCAGAATCAAAACATTACCAGGGAACACTAGATGTCAAGGGGAAAGACTCCATGTCAGAGCAGTAACTATGGACTAAGGCAGTGGGGCATGCAAATGGGGGATTTACTGAATCACAGAATATTCTAAGTCCACACACTGCACCTAACCGTGTAGGTGCTAGAACAGGATAGTGTAGGCAGGAGGAGCAGCTAACATGAAAATGGGGCTATGTCATGCTTGCTGTAAGCACATTGGAGCTCCATTGCCCGAGTTTGTGCTTAGCTAAGTACAGCTAAGCAAGGGAGCATGTCGGAGGCTGTAATGTCTTACACCATGAAATGAAGATACTGTTTGCATCCTAGGAGGGCCATTTCTGCTAAAATGTATTTACCTTAGCTAAACAGGTGTGCACATCATGCACTGGGACTTAAAAAGAAAAACTGAAATAGCAGCACTGTTTACATTTAGGCAGCGCATTAGCAAACCGCGCCTTGGAGCTTAAAAGGAGCGGAGATGGGAAGGGGGAAAAGAAAAAAAAAGGGAAATAGCAAAATACAGCCACACAAATACAAGTAAAATAGCTGGCAGGCGGAATGTCTCAAAGTCAGCTAATCACACAGGCAGCATCTGCAGCACATCACTATAAACTATGCAAAAACCTTCCAGTCTGGTTTTTCCCACAAACTCTGCACCATAGGTGTACACATAAAGGGAAATTTTAACTGACAAAGTTAGCAAAAAATGTTAGGGGCTGCTGTTGCTTTGATCTATCAGTATGTGCAAGAGGCTAAGGGTGCTGAGGAGGATAATGTTGACAACTGATTCAGACCGAGGAGGAGGAGGAGAGTGTTCAGACCTAGGGTAACCTACCAGGGGATACATGATCTGGAGATAGTAGGGTGCATCAGGGTGGACAGGGACATACTTCAGCAACTTGTTGAGCTATGCCAGCCTTGCCTCAGACCCAGAACCAACAGAGGAGAACCCATCTCAGTGGATACCAAGGTATGTGTAGCCTTAAGAATACTAGCTACAGGTACTTTCCAAAGACCAGCTGGGGGATGTCATGGAGGTCTCACAGCCATCTGCATCCAGTATACTCCACCAGTTCCTTGATGCCATGCAACCACATGACACTGAGCACCTTTACTTCCCCAGTATCCGTGAGGAGAGGACCAGTAATATGTGTCTCTTCCACCATGTAGCAGAATACCTGGAAGTACTGTGTGCCAAAGACTGCACGCACATCCACATCAAAGCACCACCTGGTGACCAGAGTAGGGTCTACCAAAACCGTAAGGGGTTCCACTTCATCAACCGCCAGGTCATGTGTGATGTCCAGGGCATTATCATGAATGTGTGTGCTGCCAGGCCTGGAAGCTATCACGACTCCCATATCTGGCATTCATCACAGCTGTACCAGATGTTTGCCAGTGGGGACTTCCCATATGGCCATCTTGTGGTGGATGCTGGCTACGCACTGGAGCCTTAGCTGATGACACCCATCAGAAATGCACACGCACCCACACAAGAATGCCATAATGAGGCACACACACAAACCTGGATCATTATAGAGCATGTGTTTGGGAAGCTCAAGTCATGGTTCTGCTGCCTTGACATATCCGGTGGAGCCTTGCAGTACACTCCAGCCATATGTGTACACATCTTCATAATATGTGCTTATGTGCTATTCTACACAATATGATCCTGTGGAAACAGCTGCAGCAGGAACAAAACAGAGAAGGGCCACATAGCCCCCCACCATTGCCAAGGTCTCTACAGGCACAGAGGGACTTGGAGGAGGAACATCCTGAACCTGCCCCTGTAGGCAGATGGAGGCATGCCCAGTATGCCCTGTCCTTGGCAAAGAGGCAATGCATAACACATACAGTGACACTGTAGGACCAGAGGGACTGATTTCTCTCTCTAACTCACACAAACAGTAAAATGGATGCCAAACATCACATCACCTATAACTTACCATGTATAGGCAGTGTACTGTGTGCATCTGACATAGTCAGCTCTCAAGCACCATCATCACAACTGCCTCAGGCATAAGGTAAGTTAGTTTTATTAACAATAAATGAATGGAGTAGAATGTTCTGATACCATATCTATGGAATTGATGCAAGCATGCAAGGGAATGGTGGGGCTTAATGGGATAGCAGCAGGTAACCGACAGCTCTGTGGGACAGCAGGAAGTGTATGACCAGTACTGGCTTACCCACACTATGCAATACCACCCTAGTTGACAAATACCACTGCAGTATATGTGGTGAGCCAAATAACTGGGGGGGGTCATAGGTCACATACATGGATGTCAAAGTGGGGGTCCTATACTCACCCCCAGCCCCACCCAGCAGATATGCTGTAGAAAACCATACAGAAATGTCTGGCAAAGGCCCCCACATGGCGACATCCATGCAATTCCTACCTACAGACTTACACAGTGATATCACAGGAGGTCTGGAAGTGGCAGTATGGCTCTGAAAGGTAAGAAGTCTGAAACTACAAATGTTTATGCCAGAACAATCTAACCTGTGGTTGATACTGTTATGCCTGTAGTCTTAAAGACAGGGCACACCACTATGCTAAATGGGACCAAAATGTTAAGCAAATATCACAGTCTCTGCAGATGTGTATTGTATGCAGATGTGTCACCCCCCCAACCATACTCCCATAGAAATGCAGTAACATGTCGTTAGCCTTAAGCAGCATCCAACTGTCAACTAGAGTGATGGCTCAATATGAACAGAAAGCAATTGTTGGTAACACGCAGTCAACTTACTGGTGCCATCTCAGGGGTGTCCGCTGCCGGCAGCCTGGCAACATATGATCATCAGAACACACTGCCTTGCTACAGATGGCCTGCATCTATCACACTTGGTCTACAGGCCTTTGGCAAATGCCCATGCCTCATCCACAGTGCCCTGTTAGGGAGTGTCATGAGGTCCATAACACCAACATAACACAGTCTACAAAATGCAAAGAAAGACCATGCTGCTAACTGCTAGGAGCAAACCTGCCAGCCTCAGAGATCCAGAAATCTGGACAAAGCCATGGATAATGGGGTGATAAAGGTCCAAAGAGAAGAAGACATTTGAAATACTGCTCTAATAATGTTAGAAAGTTGATGGAATGATTGTATTAGCATGGAATGTCTGAAGGGTATAAAGTCTGAAACTGCAATGTCATCTGTCAGTAATATCTGACCTCAACCATGAGTGACTTGCAAAACACTTTTCCTTGAAAACCACACTTGTTTGGGTAACCAACCAGATATATAAGTCATGAATGTGGACATTTTGTGATATTCTGTACAGTCAGACAGGGCTAGTAGTCTAAACATGGGAATGCACTCATTGTGGGAAGTCCTAACCCTGGAAGATGGTGACATGTCTGCACCCACAGGACTCTGGCCCACACCCATGGGGAGTAACACACCCTTCCCTGATCACTCATCCTATGCAACATCCTGACCCCAAAATGTGGCCAGCCAAGAAAAATGAGATGGGGCATACATATATGTGACACACACACACACACACACACACACACACACACACACACACACACACACACACACACCTCCAGGCTGGTCAGTCTGACACACACAAGACCCTCCAAGTGCAGTCAACCTTTGCAAAGACCCCTATGCAAAGTACTGGTAGCTATAGGCCAACATATCTGACCCAGGACACCCCCCCCACATATCCTGTCCCCTACAAATCATTCTGAAGTCTGCCTGTCACCCTGATTCTGCCTGACTTATATTAACCAACTGTGGACTGGAAATCAGACCATGCTAGAACAGAAGTGCAAAGAGATTCTACCATTGTAATATATTACCAAGGTGCTGGACTGTTTCCACAGCTCCAGCAGTCAATTGCTTGTAGGCACACCTCTCAACAGGCTGGATTGTGCAAGAATGCATAGCATTTGGCCCATAATATTGGTGTGTGCATCATCCATCGTGTATTCCCCTGGTAAATCACTGTGATGATCTGAGGAAGTATGTCACAAGGTACTGAAACAATATATGACAGTGTCAAACATCATATATATCAGATGTCTGCTAAAATAAACCATGTAACCCTTGCAACCCATGCATTACTGAGAGAAATAGTCCCAATCACTGTATGGCCCATTGTCTTCCCATTTTGATAGGCTATCTCCAGATATCCTGCACCAATAGGTTGAGAGGTATGGCTGTAGCAAAAAACAAACCAGACTGGAGTACAACAATCCCGGGAATGGAGTCCCACATTTACTATAGAAGGTCACACCGGGCATGCTCATACACTTAGACAATTGTCAGTAGGATCTAGGAATTAACAGGCCTTTCCCACCCAGTGCACTTCCCAGTGCCCTACTTTAGCAATCCTGAAGATGTCTGTCACATTAGAAGTCCCTTTTGTCAGGTCTCAGCCCTATAAGCTCTGAAGTGCATGTGATAACTGTGTAACACTATAATACAAATAACTAGTGAGGTAGGAGTTTTAATCTCAGTCCTGGCAAATGTAAAAGTGTGTGTGTGTGTGTGTGTGTGTGTGTGTGTGTGTGTGTGTGTGTGTGTGTGTGTGTGTGTGTGTGTGTGTGTGTGTGTGTGTTTATAGGTTTAAGCTTTTGGGTCCATTCAAACCCAGTACACTTCCCATTTCCCTACTTTAGCAGTCCTGCAGATATCAGTCACCTTAGATGTCCCGTTCATCAGGCCTCAATGCTATGACCTCTGTGGCATGTGTGATAACTATGTAACACTATAGTACAAATAACTTGTGAGGTAGGAGTTCTAATCTCAGTCCTGGCAAATGTAAAAGTGTGTGTGGGTGTATTTATAAGTTAAAGCTTTTGGGTCCATTCAAACCCAGTACACTTCCCATTGTCCTACTTTAGCAGTCCTGCAGATAGTCACCTTAGAAGTCCCTTTCGTCGAGCCTCAGCTTTATAAGCTCTGTGGCACTTGCGATAACTGTGTAACACTATAGTACAAATAACTAGTTAAGTAGGAGCTCTAATCTTAGTCCTAGCAAATGTAAAAGGGGTGTGTGTGCGTTTATGTGTTTAAGCTTTTGGGTCCATTCAAACCCAGTACACTCCCCATTGCCCTACTTTCGTAGTCCTGCAGATAACAGTTACCTTAAAAGTCCCTTTCGTGAGGCCTCAGCCCCATAAGCTCTGTAGCATGTGTAATAGCTGTGTTAACACTATAGTACAAACAACTAGTCCACATAGGAGTTTTAATCTCAGTCCTGCCAAATGTAAAAGTGTGTGTGTGAGTGTGTTTATAAGTTAAAGATTTTGGATCCATTCAAACCCAGTACAATTCCTATTGCCCTACTTTAGTAGTCCTGCAGATATCAGTCATCTTAGAAGTCATTTTCATCAGGCCTCAGCTCTATAAGCTCTGTGGTGTGTGTGATAACTGCATAACACTATAGTACAAATAATTAATTAGGTAGGAATTCTAATCCCAGTTCTGGCAAATATGTCTGGGTAAGTGTGTATTTAAAGTATTTTGTGGCTTCTCTCACCCAGTACATCACCCATTGCCATACTTTACAAGGGCTGGTGATGTTCCTCACCTTAGACGTACCTTTGGACAAACTTCACTCTGTAAGCTCAATGGCATGTGCGATAAATGTGTAACACTGTAGTAGCAATAACTAGATAGGTAGGGGTTCTAATCTCAGTCCTGGCAAGTGTGTGTGTGCAAGAGCAGTATCCTGTCTGTGGGAGGATTGGTGTGTTTGTATGAGAACCATATCCATTGGCGGTTGGTTTTGCTACTTTCTTCTGTTGCCCACCCAGTACATGTCCCAGTGTCCACATTACAAGGCCCACAGTTGTCATCCACTGTAGATGGACTTGTAGACCCTCTGCAGCCCTATAAGCATTGTGCCATGTGCAATAACTGTGACAGTATGGAATAGATAACAAGATATGCAGCCCATCTAATCCTTGGATATCACTCCTCACTCTGGACACATACACAAGCACACTCAGGTAGCTAGTAAATAGATAGGTAAGGGTTATAATCTCAGTCATGGCAAGTGTGTGTGTGTGTGTGTGTGTGTGTGTGTGTGTGCGTGCGTGTGTGTGCGTGTGTGTGTGTGTGTGTGTGTGTGCGTGTGCGTGCGTGTGTGTGTGTGCAAGAACAGTTTCCTGTCTGTGGGGGGATTGTTGTGCTTGTGTGAGAACCATATCCATCCGGGGTGGGTTTTGCTACTTTTTGCTGTTGCCCACCCAGTACATGTCCCAGTGTCCATATTACAAGGCCCACATTCTCATCCACTGTAGAGGGACCTGTAAACTCTCTGCAGCCCTATAAGCATTGTGCCATGTGCAGTAACTATGTGACAGTATGGAATAGATAAGATAGGCAACCCATTTAATCCTTGGATATCAATCCCCACTCAGGAATTATACACAAACACAGTCAGGTAGGCAGCAACCCTTACATCAGTAGGTGGCCTGCAAACTGGCTCATAGATAGAACCCACAGTGTGGAAGCAGCGGACTCCATGTCAGAATGCTGAACAGTCACGAGGTGAGTCCCAGAGATTGTGGACCTGGGTCCCCTCCTGTTTGGGATCCACACCTCTGAGGACCAGCCCAATATGAAGGTCTCTGGCTGACAATGTTTGCAGATGACTACAAGGTGGGTGCTATTATTACCCCCATGTAAGGTTGACATCCTTCAAAAAGGCCTCTCTGAGACCTATGGCTGTTGTCAGAACCCTGGACATAAGCTCAATGCTAGATGATGTGCTGCCATCCCTTTTGGGTACGAAATGCTTCCCCATAAAGTAATACATTGATGGCAGTCCACTGAACACTGATGTTGGTATAAGGGAACTGGAAACACAGGTTGACAGTGAGCTCTCTGTTGACCACCACAATGCCACTGTCTTTCAAAAGTCCTTCCATGTGTCACTTCTCCCAACTAAGAGTGTTGAATTTGGGAAGTAAAAGGACAGTGTTCCCCTGTCCTCTCCCCTTAGTAAGCCAATCAATGTATACTATGGCCCATTTTCCATGTACCCCACTGGACACCTGCAATAACAGAAGAGGCTGCAAATGTACCTCACAAAGAGGATCTTAGGTGCCACACACTTGCCCCATATGGAGAGACTCAAACAATTCCAATTAATCTCTGTCTCATATTGGCTACTTAGGTGCAATCTCAGCTTGACATACACAGCCATGTCTGACCCAACCCTGTCAGGAATGCTACATCCAAAGAAACCAATCTGTCCACACAACATGCCCCAGATACCTCAACCCCATCTTCACAATCAACAGGACATGCTGGAGGGACAGGTTCACAACCCAGATGCTGGCCATGCAATGGAATAGATGTCACATACATGTCAAGCACAGCACATCACTGGCCCTCTTCAATGGAAATCAGGAGTAGTGGATGGGGAATAGAATACCCACCCTGGTGATCACTCCAGTGACTATACTCAGTAGACACACTGGGGAGTATCGTCAGGTGGCATGATGCCAGGGTATTCCCATGAGTAAACCCTCCAAGGCCATTTGCCAAGTACACACCTATGATGCTTTGCATCTATGGATCTCAGTACTGCCAAATGTGTGTGTGTGCATTAATGTATCTGAAAGTGTTTGTGAGTGTGTAAACATCTGGGTGAAAATAGTTGGAGGCCTGTCTCACCCAGTACAACAACCATTGCCATACCTTACAAGTGCTGGTGATGTTATACACTATATAGGTTCCATGGAACACTCTTCAACCTATAAACTCTGTAGTGTGTGTGGTAACTGCATAAGACCATAATACCAATAATTACATAGCTAGGGGTTCTAATATGAGTTGTGGTAAATGTGTGTGTGTGTGTGTGTGTGTGTGTGTGTGTGTGTGTGTGTGTGTGTGTGTGTGTGTGTGTGTGTGTGTGTGTGTGTGCACTTTTGTGTGTAAGTGTGCATATGTGTAGGTTACAGTACATCACCCACTGTCATAATTTCCAAGGCCTGGTGATGTCCTTCACCTTAGAAGTACCTTTGGAGAAGTGGAACACCCATAACCTCCTTGGTGCATATGATAAATGCATAACAATGTGGCAGCAATAAATAGATAAGCAGGGGTTCTAATTTCAGTCCTGGAAAATGTGTTTGTGTGAGAACGACATCCATTGGATGGCCAGGGTTTCATATTTTACGCCATGGTACTCACAGTACACATTACTAGGTCTACTGTATGAGGTCCACTGTTCGCATCAACTGTAGTGGTATCTATAGACACTCTTCTGCCCTATAAGCCCCATGCAACAGTATGGAACAGTATGGTAAACTATTATATGAGTACTCCCACACCCAGCACACCCACCATTGCCATACCTCACAAGGCTACATGTAGTGATTCACCTTTCAAGTACCTTGCAACACTCATCACACTAGTAGTCCTGTGCCACCTGCGATAACCATATAATAGTGTGATTCCACAACTTGATGGATAGGGATTCCAAACATAATACTGGCAACTGTGATCTTGTGCATGCATGTGTGTTTGTGAGTGTGTGTGCATTCTCTGTGTGTTTAGTCAACACAATAACCTCTGGGGTTGTGGGTGTTAGCAATCTGAGGTGTGTTCCACACACTGCACTTATCATTGTCCATTTTACAAGAGCTGATCTCAACCACCACAGACTTATCTACAACCCCTCAGCCCTATAAGCTGCAAGAAACATGCAATAATTGTTACACAGACCTGGGAAATGTGTGCAGATACAGCTGTACCTTGGCTATAACATGGCTGATGTGTTACCACACTGCCATACTCCTCATCGATGATGTCTGCAAGGCCACATCCTGCTGACACGCAGACACCTGGAATGCAAACAAAATTCACATAGCATTACTAACACCAATAATGCATCATGGGTCTCTGATGTGTACCCATTATAAATGCCAGAGGACAGCACCTTACACAGCAATAATTAGCTACACAGTACTAAAGTCACCCTGTGCATCAGACCCATATTAGCATGTCCCTGCATCAATGGTGTGTATGGCAGGGATGTGGCACAGGTATCATCATATGCACAGGGTGTTGTGTGGGTCTCTCAGTGTCCTAGGCTGGGCCATACATTTGACATCTTGTGTGTGTGTGTTTGGGTGGTGTTCATTAAATGGGCTGTGCAGACATGGTGTGTGTGCATGGTGATTTGTCTGATGGTGATGTGTGTGTGTTTGTATGCACACAGTCATGGCATGTAGCCACCCTACACAGAGGTAGTGTGGACAACTGTGGGCCGTACATGGCAGGGTGTACAGTTCACCTTCTCCTGCCATGAAAATGGAAACTGGTTCTGCCAGGGGTCTCACCAGCACCACCAGGGCCAAGTCCGGATGCAGTACTACTCCCCGATGGTGACTGCTGGCTGCTGGATCCGCGTCCCTGTTGGGAATGGGCAGGACCATGTGCCCATGGCTTGCTGTGTCATGGCATGGACAGCACATCCCCTTCAGTAGTGCTCGTGGTACTGCCACTGTGGGAATATGATGGTGCATGGTCACGTAGACCTTCAGCTGGTTGTGGTGCTGACCTATGTCTGCTTGGCAGCTCCCCTGCCAAATGCTCAGGCACAGATATTCCATGGCCAAAGAGTGCCAAGGTCTCCCCCCACCATCTATCCATGACCAGATTATGTTCATGGATGGCCGTAATGAGTTCACGAATATCACCATGGACACCAGGGATGTGCTCATCCATGACCCTGCATATATGTCTGGTGTTACATTCACTACATGCTTGTGCCACTATGATGGCCCAAAACACGCATCTGGTGACTGCTGCTGCGGCACTTGCAACAGGGGCATTATGGGCTGCAATCCTGCTCTGAGCACCCCTGCCCATCTGCCTATGTGTGACCTTGCCAGCACTCTGGCCATGGCTAGTGCCAGCACCTTCACTTGCCATAGTCACTACACTAGCCTGTTCCATGCCACCACCTGCCAAATGTCCATTATCTGTGGCCACTGGTGATGGGGTATTTGTGGGCATTGTGACTGTGTGCGGAGATGGGGTTGACAACAGTGGGATGCCAACTGATGGCACAGATTCAGCCCCCGACAACCCCACCTGTGCCTCAATAGGAACACCATCATGGTCAGAGTCTGTAGAGACACTGACATCAGAACCAGTGTGGGAAAGACCATGGCCACCATGTCCACCTGTGAGGAATAGACAAGATATGTAAATTACTACCAGTACTATATAGTTTGCTGGTATATACACACACACACACACACACACACACATATATATATATATATATATATATATATATATATATATATATATATATATATATATATATATATACAGGTGAGGTGCCTCAAGGGCATTACACAGACCTCACATTAGCCAACTGGTGACATTCACGACACACAGCTAGACAATAACATACACACTCTGGACAGACCCTCAGCATCATGCAGTGCAGCCCTTTCCATGTACTGTTACTACGAATATACACCTCTGGGATACATGAGTGGTGTTAGTAGGTGATGGGCCTTCACCTAGCACACACTGCACCCATGTAAACATTATTGCTGTTTACCTGTATAGCACTGTGGCAACTCCTACAGAACATACCTTCTGACTGTACAGATTTTTGCTGAATGTCTAGATGTGTGGTTCATATGTTTTATCTGTTCCTCATAACTCCTAAGTTTGTCTGATACACTACTGGGATGGCCTGTGGATCGGTACCAGTAATTAATGTCGTAATTTGAGCTGCAGACTGCATAACCTGCAGTACATGTATGTCATGTCAAAACAAAGCTGGTTACTCAAATGACTTCCTAAGCTTACAGTGGATATAGGATTTTGTGATATATCACATGAGACCCAGAAATCTGGTTAAAACATTTCCCTCATTTCATATGACATATAACCTCTACAATCCAACTAAAGAACATACACATCAGTTATGGGTAACATATGGTAAATGAAATAGGTACAATAGGCTGGTTGCATGAGTGTGCGCACCCTTAAAGTAATCCTCTATTAAAGCACATTTTGATTTAATCACAGCATTCAGTCCTCTTGGGAAGGTGTCCATCAGCATGGCACATCTTGACTTGCTAATGTTTGCACACTCTCCCTTGCAAAACACCTCCAACTCTGTCAGTATTGAAAGTGCTTCTCCTGTGCACTTCCCTATTCAGGTCACCCTGCATATTTTGTATTGAATGTAGGTGTGGGCTCTGGCTGGGCCAGTGCAGAACATCGCATGTGTTCTGGTGAAGCCATCATTTTGTTGATTTGAATGTATGGTTTGGGCTATTGTTGTGTGGAAAGGTGGGATCTCTCTCCATCCACAGCTATGTGGCAAACACCAGAAGGATTGGAGCCACAAGGGACCAGTGTTTGGAACTGTTCATAATGCCCTCCTACTTGGCTACAGCCCCAGTTCCAGCATGTGAACAGCAACCCCAAAGCAGGACACGTCCATCACCATGCTTCACCATGGGGATGGTGTTTTTGTCATGATGTGTAGTGGTGTTATTGCGCCAGACAAACCTGTCAGGATTGTGGCCAAAGAGTTTAACCTTGATCCCATATGACCATAACACATTTTCCCACTTTCTCTTTAAACACCTGATGTTTTGTTTTCACACTTTATCCAGACTTGGATATTGTTTGTTGTATGGAACTGCTGCCATCCTCCAACCCTACCCTACAGTCAAGACATATGGAGACCACAGAAGATTGTTGTCACATGTAGTACACACCCAGTACTTGCTAGAGATTCCTGCTACTCATTCACTGTTGCTACAGGGCTCCTGACAGCCTCCCTGGCCAGTTGTGGTGAGGTATCCTCATAGAATTTGGAGGGACGTCCACTCCTTCACAATGTCAGTGTAGTCCCATATTTTCACCACCTTTTAACGACTGTCTGCACTGTGTTCCATGGTAAATGCAATGCTGTGGAAATGTTTTGGTACACTTCTCTAGGCTGTTACATCTCAGAAATGTCATCCCTTAGCAGCTTCATCAGCTGTATGCAAACCATGGCTGTTGCTGTTGTAGGCAACTGGGTATATGTTAGGATAATCCTGGTAGGACAGCTGACCATTATTTGCTGTTAATCAAAGAGTCTCTGTAATTGATGGCAGATGTGTACCCAATAAGATGTACTGCTGTAATTATATTGAAAGCTGCATCAACACAGTATTAGCTTCAGCCTGTGCACACATATGCATCTAGGTTGTTGTACGATTGTTATGTGTCATAATTGTTCCCCTAGCAACTTGTTTGCTTTACAATTTAATTGTGTACTGGTTATAGGTCACATGAAAGGTTGGCTGGATTTTGAAATTGTTTGTTGTGCTCTCATTATTGTATATCACAAGTACCTAGCATTCTAACAGGTGTGTACACCATTTATATGCACTGCATAACAGCATTTTACACAATATGACGCTAGTTTTGGGCCTTTGTCCACCAATTTTGTCAGTCTTTGTCCAGATGTCCTGCCTGACAGGTTGTGAGGTATGCTACAAATATGTGACATCTCCTGCAAATACACCCTTGTTGACCATGGTGATGCAATGTAGTAAACACCACCACAAGTCAACATGCAGATATTGCCATATGGCCAAGTGTCACAGTTGTGTGCATGGTCACATGCATGACCTTAACATGCTTGGGGTACTGGTGAGCCACAACAGGAAAATCCCATACTTACCAGCTTCAGGCTGCTGTCCCATGTGCAGACCAGAAGTACCTATGTAGTTGTGGGGGATTGGTATTGTCAGCAGATTCACATTTGGCATTGGTAAAAGATGAATACTACATTTCTGCATGGGTACAGTACACACTATGATATTACGAATATGAAAGTGAAAAATCAGCCAGATCTGAAGTAAACATCAGGATACTGGGCACGGCAACAGCCAACAATAATAAATGATTGTATTTATTATGACTGTAAATGGCCAAAATGAGTAAGACCTTTAAAATAAGAAAGTAGTATCAAGCGCTTTCATTTCTGACCATTCAGAGTCTTTAACTGTCTTACTCATTTTGGGCATTTACAGTCATAATAAATAAAATTATGTATTATTGTTGACTGGTGCTGTGCCCTGTACCCAGAGGTTTACTTCAACACTATGGTATTACACAATTTGCTGTCCTTCACCATATATGTGCACTTGTGTGCATTACTAAACCCCACCCACTAATCCATTAAGCACTTACATATGCATCTGGAGACTCTATGGAAGACAGTTTAACAGCCACTTCATTACATTGTTGTGCACTTTGGCCTTACCTGGATACTCCTCACCTGTTGCCTGGGTGCCACCCACTTCCATGACTGGTGTTTCCTGTGTTTGAGGTTGCGTGGGGGCTACCCCAAGGTTGGCAAGGAGCTCCTCTGTTGCCATAACAGGGGCCTGTGTGGCAAGACCTCCACCTGTAGTATTACAGTCCCTCGCAACTGCAGCAGTCCTTTGCTGGACTCTACATATCAAGTCAGTCACTCTGTGCCTAACCTGATTGTAACTTCATCCATGGTGGCCCAATATATTCACTCTGTGGACTAGCTCATCCCACAGAGCAGTCCTCTCCTGCTGATTTTGCCGGCTACGGCTAAAACAGATGGCCGCTGTCTCCTCAGCAGTGTAAATGGTTATCTTTGCATGGCACCTGGAAGACATAAACAGGGAAACACATCACAGGATCTCTGACATTGCCCATGGTTCTTTACAGGACCAGCACATGAATATTGCCTATAATTACCCACCACTTACATATACATCACACATCATACCCCTGTACCTAGCAGCACTGTATGAACATGCACTGTACTCCTGGTCCTGATGTGTCATGTTCCCCCCAATGAGGGCCAGTACATTGCATAAACCCCCATTCATCATTCATGTTTGTGTAGAGAGTTGACAGTGGCCGTGTTCCTTGACGATGGGATGTCAATAGTGCTCAGGCTTTGCTTGCATACAGTGTGTAATGGAGCTGGAAGGATATGGCTGGGTTCATGTAGGATGCAGATAGGACTGTTTTCAGACCCAGGGGGACCTGATTTTGTTAGCCTTGTTTAGGTAGTCTGCACTTGATCCATGAGGATGAGGGGAGGGGTTCATGTGCTGTGCATATCCACCTACACTGATGGTGAGCCGGAGGGGTTGATGTTTGCCATACATCTGTCTGCAGCAGGTTGGCTGTGGCTATGATGTGTGTGTGTGTATGTGGTGTGATCAACCACCATTACAGGGTGGATTGTGTTGTTGCGTCTGAGACTGCAGACATATGTGAAGATGGCCTTGTGATTGTCCTTAGTGGATGTGTCCAATCTGTAGTCACGGTTAGCCTTACAGTACGCCACTTGTGACCTAATATGCTTGTACAGACAAAGGTTGACATGCTTTCCAGTTGGTGTCTGTGCCTGCTTTGCCCTGTACACCCAATATAGCATCCCATTGTGTGCTTTGTGCATTGCTGCTGTCCAGCAAAAGAGATCACTCTACTTTGGTGAAGGCAGGTTTCACAAGTAAGGTCTTGCTGAGGCCATACAGCTATGTGGGTGGTCATATATCTGTTTGTAGTAGGCATGGACACAAGGTCCTAACACAGTTGGACACCTCTCCAATTTCAACATGATACATATGCTTATTCTAGTACCCATGCCTTTATCAGGGCAATGCAACAACCATTAGCTGTAGAAGTGTAACTTTGTTGGATGCACAGAAACTAATATTATACACGCGTATGACATGTACAGCTTATTTTACCTGATGGTTTAGATCCCATGTCAGTCATTATGAGGCAGCCAGGTAATACCTGCTATACATTTCAGTTCTATTTCAGTATGGCACACTGTAATTACACTCATACTGCCCAGTCATTCCTGTCAACTTGTTAGGGCAGGACATCTGGAGGATGCCGCACATACATGGTGGGCTCTGGGCCATGATTAGTGACACTTTCTTCATATTGCTGTAACGCACAATGTCATTTGATAGTACAGTAGCTGTTGCATTCACAGACATACCCTGGAAGATGTTCGATGCTCATATGGCAGGCAGAGAGGATAAAGGCTAGAGTGTGGTAGTAATGGTAGAAACATTTAATGTTGCGAGTATGACTGGTATGGGGACATAGCTAACTGATATGATGAACAGAAGAAAGGTGGATATATTGTGTGTGCCAGAGACCAGATGTAAGGGGTGTACGGCGGTGTGTATCAAAGTGGGGTACAAAATACTTGGGTACAACTGTTCAAGGTAATGGCAAGTTTGGGGAAGAGGTGGAGAAGAGAGTACATGCTGGATGCAGTTAGTGTAGAAGAGTGTCAGGGGTGATTTGTGACAGGTAATTATCATTAAGAGTGATAGGGAAGGTCTGCAAGAGGGTAGTGAGACAAGGTATGTTATATGGGTTGTAGACACTGGCATTGAAAAAAAGGCCGGAGTCAGAACTGGACGTATCAGAGTTAATGATGTTAAGATTTGCACTGGGATTTGACGAAAGTGGACAGGATTAGGAGTATGTATATTAGAGGCTCAGGCCAGGTTGGACGGTTTGGGGACAAAGCCAGAGAGTGACATGATTATGTTGGTGTGGACATGTGATGAGGAGGTATGCTTAGTATATTTGGGAAAGGTTGAGGCTGCCATTTAAGAGGAAAAGAGGAAGGCCTAGGATAAGGTGTATGGATGTGGTAACAGCAGACATGCAGGTGGTTGGTGTGACAGAGCACAATGCAGAGGACTGGAAGACATGGAGATAGATGATCTGCTGTGGTGATCCTTAACAGGAACAGCTGACAGAAAGAAGAAGAGATGTTGTAATGTCAGTATTCACAGGTTTCAAGTTATTTGCCAGACATAACACAACTCTTTGAGTAAATAACTACAAATATGAGGCACACATATGGTCAGTGTGCATAACATTGGACAGTTGAATGGTATGAGCTCAGTATATCACATGCAGGTCAGCACACACAGCTGCAACAGTATTTTACTATGCAGATACCCTGTATAGGCCCCAAACATTTTTGATACAAACATGTATATCATGGCTGTATTTACATGTGTGACATCCCAGTAGCTGGCCTAGCAGTGTCACAGTCAGTATTGTCCAACACATTCCAGTAGTAGTCATACGTGATCCATCCTTTCCTGGGGTGAATCAGGGGCCTGAGCTGTATTCCGTGTCACTGCATATAGACAAATTCTATGGCCATAGGTTCTGATCAGCAATATATCAGTACAGCAAGTCTTGTTGAGACATATATGTTAAACTTCCTATTTCCCATTATTACATACCCACTAATGGAGTCCATTACATGCTTACTTGTTTGACATACTTTTTTTTTTTTTTTGCAAGTGTAGGTGGTTCTATCCTGCTTGCTGCTGTTTGTTGTTTTTTTTTCAGTTTTTTTCTCTCTCTCTCTGTCTCTCTGTCTCTCTGTCTCTCTCTCTCTCTCTAGGATGTAGAGTATACATCTGTTTTGCATAGGCATCAGCATACCTTTTTCTGGTAAAGCTCATGAGCAGCCAATGGCCTGTGCACCAATTGGAGTCCCCAACTTGATAACTGCATGTAAACCAGCTGTGGTATCATTACAATAGCCAGTTGCAAGGAAACACACTCCTATAACTGAGTACTTCATGTGGGTGCTGCCCCTTTTCCTTGTCTGTGAGGAGGACTTCATGGAGGTGTGTGACAGCATCACAGAGGGTATTTGGAAATACCTCTTATAACAAACACTTTGGAGACAGCCCAACAAACTGGGGGAGAATGTTCCAGACATAGGGACAGAATGTAAGTATTGCTGTTATACATTTGAAGTAATTCTAGTTTGACAGGGTTCATGTGGATATGTCTGTTCTGTGTGACTTTAAGTCTGACAATGTTATGTGGTTGCTAAAACTCTCAACTGTAGGGCTATCTGCACACTGGCCAGAGCTTGGACTCTTATATTTGGTGTGTTACACATTTTTGTCTTTGGAAATTCAGTAGCATATTCTGAGGATTGCAGTCAGTAAATGGTAACATTCATTTGTGTTTCTGACTTCATATCCCTCAAAACAGATATGTTACAACAGCCCTGTTACACCAGCAACTTTCTCAGTTTATAACAGCAATATGTAAATAATGCCCCTGTGTTTGGGCCTCTGTCCCCAAGTATGTCAGACTTTGTCCAGATGTCATGCAGTAAGAGGTGCATAGGTAAGGTATATAATTATTTAGTGACTTCATTCCTGATATCATCCCAGTGATGTATCAGACTGCCAGACATGTTATGTATAAGAGGCCTTGTATATGAGGACAAAGCCTGGACATTTTGTTAGACTCTGTACAGTTGGGAGGTCTGTGTATTTCTGACGACTGTTGACAGACTGTCAGGATTGTGTATCAGTGTATTGTGAATATGTTATTTGGCCTGTGTAGGGGGGGTAGATGTAAGTGTTATGGTTCCTTTTCTATCTGATTTTGCATGCTGCTCCAGTTTCTGGTGGTCTATCAACTGTTATATGTTTGTATGGGAAGACTGAGACATGTCCCGTACCATGGTCAGGCGTCATACTACACTGTGAATTGGGCCATTACATGTAGGGGCAGTGTGTGAGTGTCAAACATGCTGATGGTTTTGTTCACACAGTCCCTATACTCTCCTGTTCATTTGCCTTACAAGTATGTAACTGTGGTGGGATTGGTTGTGGGTATGCACTTTCACACTGGTATCTGTTTTTCAGTGCTGTTACATCCCTGTAGTGCCTGATACCTTTACAAATACATGTGTAATTCCCCATAGCAGATTTAGGTTATTGTTGTGTCAGTCTAGCTGTAGTTTAGACAATGCTTGATAACATGGCTAGCAGTCACTGTAGTTTCCCTACTGTGATGTTATGTCCAGATATTTGTGGGATGTACTGTTGCCTGGCTCCCATACATGTTGTGTATTTCTGACACATCAGTGGGATGCTGTGGGGATTTAAGTCACTGACTAGTGGGAAGTGATTGGTTTTTGGACTTGTGCTATATCAGTCAATATACGTTTGAACAGAAAGGAGGGTGTTACTGCAGCAACTGTCAGCTTATCTACTCCAGTATTTGAGATATGTCCCTATTTTCACGACTTCCACCCCCCCCCCACTTTGTCAGGCTTGGTCTAGATTTGTTGCACCAAGGGGTTCTGAGCATACCTCTCAACTGACCTGATTGCCTCAAGATGTCCAAGTTTATTGCTCATATTTCTGGTCTGTTCCACATAGTCCTTAATTTTATTTCTCTGGTACATCAGTGTGATGACGTCAGGATTTCTGTCAGTAGGTATAGACATACATTACATTTTCTGTACTCACATCCTTCAGAACATGTATGCTGAAATAAAGCCTGTTACTCTAGCAACATTCCACATTTATAAGAGTAATATTTACATCATGTCCCTGGTTTTGGCCCATTGTCCCCCCATTTTCACAGCCATTGGCCAGCATTCTTGCAATAAGAGGTTGAGAGGTATGGTGCTGTAGCTGCGGTATGACTCCACTACATGTTATGAGCATATATATATAACTATATATATATATATATATATATATATATATATATATATATGTTATGTATATGTATATATTTATATCCTTTTTATATGTATATATATATATATATATATATATATATATATATATATATATATATATATATATATACATACATACATTTATATGTTAATATGTATATATTGTACATGTATATTTTTATATGTATATCTCTATAAATAGTTGTATATACTTTATCATATTTCTCTCACCATACATATCTTATGTGTGTATATTTATATATAAAAACATGACTGCTTTTACAGTGTTTTTCACTACTAATCAATACCTGTACGTATTGATATATTTGAAAAAGCAAAAAAAAATTCCTATAGCTCAGGTGTTCTAGTGGTACATTGCTCTGACTATGTTGTACAGGGTCATGGGTTCAAGACTTGGCAGGGTTAATTATTTTGTTGCTGGGCAGAACAGTGGCTGATGGAAACAGGGTGATTAAGGCAGTTTTGAGTGGGTTTGCGCAATGGTAAGCGATGCCAACACATGATTAAACAGGAATCTGCTTAATCTGTGTAAGCATCACTTAGCATCACGCAAACTCACTTACTGCCACTTA
The DNA here is from genome assembly GCF_019279795.1 of Protopterus annectens. Taxonomy (NCBI): domain Eukaryota; kingdom Metazoa; phylum Chordata; order Ceratodontiformes; family Protopteridae; genus Protopterus; species Protopterus annectens. The sequence goes on from NC_056739.1 coordinate 463,531,069, forward strand.
CTCCTAATTCCCCCATGCTAATTCCTTTAAAAGAAAATAAAAAATATGTGATAGGAGAATGGTGAAAAAGGGGGCATGCAGAGGGAAAAACAATATGAAAGGTAGCTAGGGATATGCAGGTCAGGTGTAGGGAAGGTCCACAGCTGTTCATTTCTGATGCAGCAACAGCTGTGCATTTGTACAGACGTTGGAGGTGAATTTGGACACTCGAACCCCTGAGAGAGGGGTATAGACAACAGCAATGTGTTGGTAAGCCAATTAGACCAGATTACATGTGTCCAGTGCAAAATGAACAGTTATGTATGGGGTGACTTTTTTTGGGAACAGATTGCCTTTTTTTTTTAATAAGGTGGGAGTGGGAGTGGGATGTTGAGGAAGGATAGTAGGTATATTTGGGGAGGTAAGTTGGGTAGGAAGACAGACAAGATAAACATTAATGGCCACACAAACTAAGCTAAAAATAGCAAACAGGAAAGGCAATAGTCAAATCAAGTGAACCAACAGTTTTATTAAGCACATTATTTTGCCTTTAGATGCAAACATCTTCAGATCAAAGAAGTTTTCATCTTAAGGCAAATGAAAAGCACGTAATAAAATTGTGTTGGTTCACTCGATTCGACTATTGCCTTTCCTGTTTGTTGTTTTTAGGAAGACAGACAAGACAGCAGACAGGGGTGGTATATGACACGTGGGGGAAAACATTTTGGATGGAGAAGGTGGTTGGGAATCAGATGCCCACAAGCCCCCAAATGGATACAGTGGGACTGAGGTCCCCATTCATGGGCAGTCACCACTGCACCTTCACAGCTCCAAAGGTGACTGTGTTTGGGGCTGAGCAGGAGGGGGCAGGCTGACACTCAAGATGCACCATGCAGCCCTCAAGCTGGTGTAGCTGATCTCTAAGCTCCTTTTAAAGCACACTATGCCCCAAGCCCCAGACCTGACTACAGGTGGCAGTGTCCTGTTTGCACCCACTCCTGGGTGGGATGGCCCCATCCCCTGAGGCAGTTCCACCCAAAGGTGGTGCAGGACCAGTGGACAAGGAGGTCCCGGGTTGGGTCCCAGATGTGCTGGGGCCTGGTGCCACGGCCAGTTGAGGTAGGACAGGCAGATTTGCTGGAATCGGCCTTCCCAGACGTGCTATGGTTTTGAGGTTTTACGGCATATGTTGGTTAGTCATGAACAACACATTCCAGGATTAGTTATAACAACATGCATGGGTGTTCTCATTAACCCAAAACAGCATAATTGAAACAGATGCATAGCAAACAGAACACATGCATATATGGAACCACAGTGGGCATTATAACAACATGCAGGTTGCATTGATAGCAACAGGCCACCGATGATAGTAATTGAACATGAAACATTAATAATTAAATGTTTAAATATTTGTAGAACAATAAGACACATGTCCCAACAGTAGGTTTGGTGAAAAACATACCCGTTGATTTATGTGTTTAGATTATTGGTGCAGATAGGGTGGGGGGGGGGGGAGAGACGTCAATTAACAACTGTATATGCTTCAGTTGCTCACAACTTTAATGATCATTGCTCTAATCATTACTGTCCAGGTATTACCTCACTTTACATTGACCTATGGCCTTGGGTTGGGCAGTGGTATGTTTATACACAGTGTATAATTACAGATTTCTTACAGCTCATTTTTACCTGTTCTTACCTGGTGGACCTGTGGAGGAAATTTCTGTTAACACTACTTGACTGTTTCTACCCATATTCACATAGTCAGAGTTAGATATGTGCACCCATAGTGTGTGTGTGTGTGTGTGTGTGTGTGTGTGTGTGTGTGTGTGTGTGTGTGTGTGTGTTATTGCCATACTCTGCCTTGATTTTTATCAGTCACCCTGGGTGTTGACAGCAGCAACCACTAGCTGTGACAGCATGACAGTTGAGGGACATTTCTTGGAGGAGACTACTTAGTGTATGTATTTATCTTGCTGTCATTTGAAGCCTTGGGGTTGGACAGTGGGCATTGTGCACAGTGTATAATTACAACCTTCTTACAGGTCCTTTATACCTTTTCTTACTTGGCGGACTTGTGGAGGAGATTTCTGTTAACAATACCTGACTGTTTCTACACATATTCTTGGGTCAGATCATGCTTACAGCTTAATACCACTCCTGGGATTTGAAGCATGCCTGTTTGTGCAAGAAGGCACAACAAGGTTGTGTTTCACCACAATGAGCTATTGGGGAACTGCTGTTTCATTTTTGACTGTTTTCTACATAATACTCTCTTTTTGGACTATCTGCCTTGTAATTCTGACATTCATGCATGGCAGGTAGTTCCTATACTGTGTGTTCATACCTTGACATAGTACAGTATGGAAAACAATGGCTGACACAACATTACTATTCAGGGATCAGATCTTGGTGCATGGAACATTTCTTATAGATAATCTGTTTTACAACTCCACAATCTTTGTCAGATGAGCCTCATTTAATTAATGTTGTCAGAGTCATAGTTGCTGTGCAGAAGCTGTACACATTTAGATTCATACAACCACATACCAAAGTAAACATAACAGTCTGGGGTTTTGAGTTTTATTGACAGGTACTAACACTTTTATTGATATATATCCTGTACGTCACTATTACTCTGCTAATGTCTCATTTATTCAGTACAAACAAAACACATTTCTAACTACTGGCAGTATTTCTATTTATTTGCCCTAACTACTGCAAGCTAGATTTGTACTCACCGGCCTCATGATGCAGCCTTAGCAGCCTGCTAGCGTGAGAATCCATGTTCACAGCCCTCTCCTCTCCAGCTGTACAGGAGATAGAGAAACATTTATGAATACCTATCCATCTCATACTTAGGTTGGACTTTGTTACACAATAATTGATACTGATACACACTGCTGGGACATTCTGTGCATGAGTGTCCTGGATCCACTGATTCAAGAGATCCCTCTTCCTACACTTCAGGTCAGCATAATGGTGCCAGACCTGCTCACCAGTCTGAGGAATACCAGTAGCACTGGTGAGATCATGTGTGAGATGGTCCCAGGCCTCCACTTTGTATTGGGAGCTCTGGTACTTGTCCTGCAGCAGTCTCCCTTCATGGTATTTTATGTCTCTGGACTCCTGAATGCTCCATTGCTGTGCTGAAAAGCGCACACCCTCATCAATGCCAGCCATAGTGCCTGCAGTGATCAGCTACTACTGGTTATGGTTGCATTCCCACCTGCAGGGTTTAAATAGGCCTGAATTCCTCCCTTTGCCATGATTGGCCAATTTTGAATATGCTGAGCTAAGCTAAATGATGGGCAAACCCGCTTAGCTAAGATAAGCATTCCTTAAAGGGGTAGATGCTAAGCACTGCTTTCCAGTGTGCAAATCCACTTAGCTATGCTAATTATTGGTAAACATTTAGATTTAAGCAATGCTTACACTGGCTAAGCATAGCTGAGCACAATTAAGCATTGTTCAGCTTTCATTTTATGGACTATCAGGACTGTGGGGTTAATTCCTCATTAATGACATATTATGATATGTATGTTTACCTTCCATAACATCCCCCTATGTGCTTTCCTTACATTATATTCTTGTGTGGCTATACTGTTTGGGACACTTGTATTTATATGGGAGTTTCACATCTTTACTACACTGATGCCTCAAATTTGGACCTACTACACTACCCTGGTTAACTATATATATATTAACATATATATTAACATATATATATATATATATATATATATATATATATATATATATATATATATATATATATATTATTTACTACCTAGTTATAAAAAAAAACATTTTTACACATGCTTTCACATATAAAAATGAATAAACTGCATTGGGGCTCAAACTGTGAATGACTGCATGCAAGGCAAAAGTTCTAACCACTATGCTATCTCACTTTGGATAATTTGGCTGTATATTTCTATTTAGCTCCTTCGGATGTTTAAGCAATGCTGCACACAGCTGCGTGACATGCATACCCAATCAGCTACACTTAAACATTAATGGGGATGGGGAAAAAAGTATTTGTTTTATTTTTCTTAGTTTAGGGATATGCACATAGCTTACAGACAAACCTCATCACCTCTTAAGAGCATAAAATCTGAACAAAGCCTAATATGATGGGGGACAGAAAGGGACAGATTTTAAATATTGCTCTTACAAACTTAGAAAGTTGATAGAATAATAGGTTTTGCATTAACATGACTTATTTGAAGGATGTGGAGTCTTAGACTCAAATGTTTGTCATTATTTAATGACGTTGAGCTTCAGCTTTTTGCCAGGACAGGAGGGACACACATAACAAATGAGGCAGAAATCTGGACATACTGTGAATATCTCTTCAGTTGGGAAGTATGCTAACCATGTCTGCGGACACTGTTTTTGTTTTCAAAGTGCTGTACCGCACTTCTTGAATGTTTACTGTGTGAGCACTGCTCGGACACACCCCCTGCACTCATTCACGGATCCTGCCAGTGCAGGTTATACAGCAGCACACCTTCATAAATATGCAAGGCATGCTGCTGTGCTGCACGGGCACGAAGTCTATTCTTGCACGGGCCTTTCATGAACCCCTGGGCGAAACTATCAGTACAAGCAGAAACACTTAGAAGGTATGTAGATATATATGTAAAGGAAAAGTACAAGATAGGCAGTTCTGTGATGATCTAAAAAGGTTTTCTAGAGAACTGTGAAACAAAGCTAAAGGAATAAAAACACCACCAAAAGATATGAATTAGGTACATTTTGGAGAAGTATTTATTTATGAAGACCCTATTAACTGTAACAAAGATGCTGAATGGGTAGAAGAACTAAGAGAAAAAGTAAGGAGCTCTAATATAGCAAAGATTTAGCACTAAGGAAGAATTACTTATACACACATCCTAAAGAGATACCAACCTGTTTAACATAAGGAGAAATGATGCTCCTCTTTAAGAGTGAACCCGCAAGTCATACTAAGAGCTATAAACAAATAACCTGCCTTCTGACAATATACAGATTATAAACTGGAACTGGTGCAGACAGAGTTTAGAGTCATTCAGAAAAAAATCAGTTATGGCAATATAAAATATAAGGAACAAAAAAAACAGATTTTTTTGAAAGGTATAAAAAAGAAACATAGAAATGGCAATAGAACAAAAAGGTAACAACAAAAAGAAATATGGGACAAAGGATCATTTGCTGCCAAACATAGCCATAGTAGAGAGTTGTAAAAAGGGGAAGCATCTAAGTATGGCATGAATAGATTACAAAAAAGTATTTGACAACATCCTACATTCACAGATGCTGGAATGCATACAAATATATAAGATACACTATTCACTGATCAACTACATTGCAGTGACTATGAAACAGTGTCCCTTGGACAAAAATTCAAAGGGGGGATATTCCAGAGTGATTCTTTGTCGCAATTATTGCTTTGTCTTAACCTTCATCCACTGGGATGTTTACTTACCAGGTTAGGCTATGGTTTCAATTTAATTCATAGAAAAGAACTTTGTTTAAAGATAGCGCATCTACTTTTTGTAAATGACTTAAAAATATATAGTTCATCAGATGAGGAGTTGAAAGCACAACTACAAATGGTTAAAACTTTTTCAGATGGTTAAAAATAACAATTGGTCTTAGCAAATATGGAAAAGCAACATTAAAAAGCTGCATCGCCAAAAAAATATTAAATCTGAGATAGGAATATGATATATAAGACCTTGAGCAGGATGGAGTGTATAAGTATTTGGGAATAGATGAAGTGTCAGCAGTAAAATAAAAATAAATGAGAAGAAAGATCAGAAAGGAATACTTCAGAAAACTAAAAATAATATTGAAAACTGCCTTGACATCTGGGAAACATAAAGACACTGCAACACAGACATAATGTAATGCCTTTTATTGGACCAACATAGTTTTTTTCAATTACTTGAGCTCTCAAGCTGCAGCCTTTCATCAGGAGTTAAGTTACCAATGTTAAATGCAGTGCTTAAATATCTACTTGTACCTAGAAAGGAAAGCACATAGTTTATTTCCAATTGGCTAAAAAATAAATCTTTAAAAATGCTAGTTTGAAAAAATCCATATCATAGTACACCCCAGAGACATGCAGTGTGTGTGTGTGTGTGTGTGTGTGTGTGTGTGTGTGTGTGTGTGTGTGTGTGAGAGAGAGAGAAAGACAGAGAGAGAGAGAGAGAGAGAGAGAGAGAGAGAGAGAGAGAAGCTGTGGAATAAGGTCATAACATGCTAGGAAAATCAAAGTTTGGCATGTTATATTAGAGTTAATGTTCATTTAGCAGAGAAGATAACACCCAGAGAGCCTGCTGTGGCATTTAATGAGAAAGTAAATCTCAAAACAAAAGACATGTAGAGAGAGTAGTCAAATCCAGAGAAGGAAAACAAGGAGCTATAATATGTAAGTTGTTTGTCTAAAAAGCAGTCTTTGTGAGATAAGGTCTTGGTTAACAGAAAATATGAATTAGCAATAATGTCCACTCCACAGTGATGAGAAAGTAAGGGACTACCAAGAGAATAAGATACAGGGTTGGAATGTTTGGATGCTGTATGTAGTTAATACACTACACAGGCTGTGATTACTGAGAGAGAGAGAGCAACAGAGAGAGACAGGAAATAAAATGATGTTTTATGCCAGCCCAAGGTTCTGAAAAGCAGCAGAATTTGATAAAGATTTCTTATATTGATAAAACATTAAGACCTTACTGACTATTATGTTCATGGTTACTACTATCTTGACCTGAATGTGGCTTATGTGAAAGTAACTAGGCTCTCGTCATGAATAAAATACAGGTGCTAAAACATAGACCCCAGTAATCTTAACAGCTAATGTTAATATTTTAAAATAGCATTTTGAATACAAACCAAATTAATCTTAAATCGTGCATTACCAGAAAAAAAAATGTTGCTCTTCAGTATACCTTATTTATGTTGACTTTTAGTTGCTCAAAATGAAACGTTAGGTATTACAGTTTTTCATAAAATCAGTATCCAGTTTCATACCACTGACTGTCATATTGAACAACTAAATAACTTAATCTCCATTGTTATTCTTTTCAAAGGTGTGTGGAAATGTCTTTTAAGAACCGTAATTTTCATATCTGATACAGAATAATCAGAGTGAGAAATGTGTGCTGTTACTGGCTTGTCAGTTATTTTATTTGTAACTGTGTTTTTATGGGCATTCATCCTAGTTCTGAGTAACTGGCCTGCCTCTTCTATATAACCTGTCTCAGGATATTTTCTGCATTTTATCAGATAAACCATGTTTTTTGCAAGTGCAGGTAAATGAACCATGTACTTTGAAACCTCTGTTCTGTGAAACTGTTCTAATGGAAGTGGTGCAAATCATATGATATGTTTGCATCTTGGATAATTGCAGGGTTTTGTACCATTCTGGACTATGTTCTACTCTAAGTGTGCTTCTGACAAGAAGATTATTTCAATTTAGTGGTTGCTTAAATAGCAGTGGAAGTGCTGGAAAAAATTCTTTCAGCTTGTCATCCTCACTGAATATTGGTTGGAAGTATATGTTGTCACTAGCTGAACTCTGTTGCAGGGGCTTTTCTATTTATACTGAAACAGCTGTTGTCATACTCCTTGGCAGAGTGACCTTGAGCCAGTATGTCGCCTTTCAGCTGTGACAACTGCATGTCTCTTTCTGCCTCAGTAGAACAAATGCAGTGATATCAAAGTGATTGACTGGAAATAACAGATTTCACTGTGTAGATAGGATGATTACTACTTCTTTTCAGATACAGCTGTCTGTCTGTTGGTTTTCTGTAGACACATGTCTAAAATGTCCAATTTTGTATAGTAACCTTAGTACCAAGGAAGGTTACACTTGACAAACACACAAAAGCTGAACCAAGTAATAAAACTCCAAAGCAATAACAAGTTGAAAAACTTGTTGCAGCACTGGAAAACAACTCACTTAAGAAGACCATGTTTGCTGGCAACGTTTTTGCACATTGTAACTTGTTGAGTGCTTTCGTTCCTTAAAAATGGAACTTCATCAGAACAAACTTAATAATTGTTAAAGCATATCTTGTCCAACCATATAACTAAATTAAACCAATCAGTACATTCTACTCATGAATAATTAGCATAAAAAGCATAGCCTATCCCATCTCTATTCTTATAAATAGATCCATACAAGAGTCCTACGTCCCATCTATCTGGTGCCATGCTTACATCATCCCACTCTGCAAAGGAGGCAAAAACACAGACACTACCAATTTCAGACCTATTGCAATCCTTTCTCCACTTTCTAAAATACTAGAAAAAGCTATCCATTCACAACTCATGCCATACCTAACCCATAGCAATCTCCTTTCCCCTACTCACACAGCTTCTGCCCTGGCCACAGTACCATGACTGCCCTTCTTTGCTTTCTTGAAACAATTAATCTAGCACGTGACTCTGGCAAATTTGTATCTACATTGTGATGCCCGTGCCCTGACACAGCAATCAAGGAGCTTCAATCCTCACCACTAACACCAGAGAGGATGTCTCATATGAGCAAAAAAGGATAACAGATACACACAGTAAAGTGCAATTTCCCTAAAAAGCAAACAGAGATCACAGTCAGTCTGGGGCTGGTTGCTCCCTTACTCTCCAGGTCCCCAATAAGACTCCCCATTGGCACAGCTATAGGGACCAGATCTCAGCCTAGCTGCCATGCTAACCTCCAGTACCCTCTCTGTCCAATCAGTGCTTTGTGTCCCTGCCCAAGTAACTGACACACACATACACACACACACACACACACACACACACACACACACACACACACAAACACACACACTTTGAGATAAGTATTTATACAACTTCACAGACACTCCTGGGAAGGCTAACACAGATTCTCCAACTGTGCCCATATACCCAGACTATATGGTAGTAATTACTACCGGCACCAGCTAATAATTATCAGCTACACAAAGGCCCTTAAAAGGGTGTCCAATTATTACTGTGCAATATTATTATCCAATAATAGTGTAACTAAGCAGTCTTAAGGCTTATTGGAAGGGCTTATTACAGGATCACTTATAAGCATGCAATGTACTCTAGACATTAATTTATCTCTACATAAACCAGCCACAGTTGAAAAGGGTTTAAAATGTTTAATAATAAATACTAAAAACACAAGACAATACTACTACACCACAGTGCTATTCAAGAGTTCAGAGATCACACAGAAACTTAAAATAATTCAGTAGTACAGTTCTGGCATAACAAAAAAACACTTAGTCTAATCTTTATAGACCTAGCTATTTCTATAAGAAAACACACTTCTAAGATAACTTACTTAAGACAACAGGCAGTGCTGAGTTAGATGTCCAGGATAAAAATGCTTACAGTCTCTCTCTGGGCAATAGTTTTTAAAGTCACTAACAAACATTTCTGCTGGGCCCTGCCAGATTACATCATGTTTTTGACACTTAGGTTTCCCAGTATGCACATTACATCGTTTTGACACTTTCCTGGTTCCCAGGCCACACAGAAACATTCCTTTACACTTAAAGCAATAAAGGACATTCCACATGTAAATTCAGGTCATTAACTTTAGCCTTAAAACAACAGAAAGAATGTGCTAGTCCAGGCATAATGACTCCAAGCTCTGGAGATCAAAAGAAGATACAAGACATGATTTTAATTTCAAAGAACAGATGTGAAATGCTTGATTTAGTTTTCCTTACAGCAGATGGCAATGTTGCTACAATCTTGAAGTTCAACATTTTACAGTATTTTTTCTTTCATTTAGGAAACAAGCCTGCATTTTACATTTGTATTTACAAATACCAGAACTATGCATCAAATTCTATTTGGCTAGGCTGGCAGCCTTCACCAATCTCTACCCAATCTTCACATCTCTCCCCCTCTGGAGAACTCAAGCTAGTTTTTCAAGTGACCCTTGAGAAACGCTGCTTGAGGGGGTTAGGTCTATCTGAGTGTACCTCACCCCATTCCCTGTCTTGAGAGCCCATCTGCATTAGCATTGTTAATCTCACTGCGTTGCTACACTGACATATCATATGCTTGCAACCCCAGGCTCTATCTTAGCAACTTGGTATTTTGCTGACTGGCTCTGTTTAACCATGTTAGTGGGTTGTGATCTGTCATAACAGTGAATTTCCTTCCATACAGATAAGGCTGATGTTTCTGCAATGCCCACACTGTGGCTTGACATTCCTTCTCTACAGCTGCCTAGCATCCCTCTCTGGGTTGGAGCCTTTGACTGAGATAAACCACTGGGTGCTCTTCCCCCTCTGAAGAAATCTGGCTAAGTACAGCCACCATCCATAGTTCAAAGCATCCACCTGTACAACAAATTATTTGCTGTAATCTGGACTGGCTAGCACAGGGGGTCCTCCCAAAGCTTCTGGAATGCCTGCTCACATGCTGGAGTCCACACTACCTTATCTGGCCTCTTCTTCCTTGTCAGGTCTGTGAGGGGAGCAGCTATGGTACTATAATTGGGGACAAACTTTTGGTAGTACCCTGCTGTCCCTAAGAACACCCTCACCTGCTTTTTAATAACAGGTGCAGGCCATCCCTGAATGGCTTCCACTTTGGTAGGTTCTGGCCTTATCTTACCACTCCCCACTCCCCACTCTATGCCCTAGGTAGGGGACCTCTGCCATCCCCACCTGACATTTGGTCAACTTAATGGTCATCCCTGCCCTCTATAGTCTGCCCAGCACCTCCCTGACATGCTGAAAATGCTCTGGCCAGGAATGGCTGTAGATGGCAATATCACCTAGGTAAGCAAGGGCAAACCTCCCTGTTCCTGCTAGGAAATTATCTACCAGTCTCTGGAAAGTTGCTGTGGCATTCTTCATCCCAAAGGTCATCTTTGTGAACTCATACAAGCCAAAAGGAGTCACAAAGGCTGACTTCTTTCTAGCACTGGGAGTCAAAGGCCCCTGCCAGTAACCCTTGGTAAGATCCATGGTTGTAAGATACTTAGCCCCACACAGCTGCTCTAGGGCTTCATCTGTCCTAGGCATGGGGTAAGCATCCAACTCTGTGTGAGTATTTAATTTCCTGTAATCCACACAGAACCTGGTGCTGCCATCCTTCTTTGGCACCAGCACCACTGGGGAGATCCAGGGACTGTTGGACTCTTGAATCACCCCTAGTTCCAACATTTGCTGTACCTCCTCCCTCAGGGTCTGTCTGACTCTCTCAGCCACCCTACAAGGGGCCTGCCTAATAGGCCGTTGGGGTCCTGTATCCACCTGGTGCTCCACCAAGTGGGCGCACCCTGGTTTCCCAGTGAACATGTCCCCAAATTCCTGCAACACTGCTAGGATTTCTCAAACCTGGGTAGGAGATAGCTGCTGGTATATTGCTACCCCTTCAACTGAGGTGTCAGCCTGAGCCTCACTGAGGAGATCAGTCCTCAGATCTCCCTCAGACTCCTCCTGCAATCCACTGCAAATGCTCAGTAAAAAGAGCCTCCCGATCATTGTAAGGTTTCATCATGTTAACATGGTACAATTTGTGCCCCTGCCATCTGCCTAGCAGTTCCACCATGTAGTTAACATCACTTACCTTTTTTACCACCTTGTAGGGACCCTCCCAAGCTTCTTGCAGCTTGTTGTGTCTGACAGGAATGAGAACCATTACCTGCTGCCCCACAGCATACTCTCTAGCTCAAACATTCCTGTCATACCACACCTTCTTCTGTTGTTGGGCTTCTGCCAGGTTCTCATGGGCCAAGCCCATGAGTTCCCTGAGCCTTGTCCTGAGGTTTAGGACATATGTCACAACAGACTCCTTGTGAGGTTCACACTCACCTTCACACTCATCTCAAATTAAATCTAGAGGTCCCCTCACCCTAAGCCCATACAGCAACTCAAAGGTTGAAAAACATGTGGATTCCTGGGGAACCTCTCTGTAAGCAAACAACAGATGGGGCAAATATTTGTCCCACTCCCTCTTAAACTGATCTGCAAATGCTCGTAGCATGGACTTGATTGTAGAGTTTAACCTCTCAACAAGACTATTAGTTTGGGGATGGTAGGGGGTGGTCTTCATGTGCTTCACCCCACAGGACATCCACAGACAAGCCAGCAGATCTAACATGAAATTGGCACCTCTGTTAGACATTATTTCTTTTGGGAAACCTACCCTGCTGAAAATCTCTAAGAAAGTATTTACCACCGTCTCTGCCTCAATGTATGATAAAGCCACTGCTTCAGGGTATTGTGTAACATAATCCACTACCACTAGGATAAATTTTTCCCTGTGGAACTTGGGGTGCTCAGAGGACCCACACTATCCATAGCTACCCTCTGAAATGACTCGTCAATCACAGGCAAAGGCATCAAAGGAGCTCTCACCTTGTCTCCTGCCTTGCCTAACATTTGGCACTGCTCACAGGTCCTACAGTACCCTGTTACATCTCTGGAAATTCCAGGCCAATAGAAGTTCTGCATAATATGCCTCTTTGTACGTTTGATGCACATATGACCTGCAAAGGGAATATCATGGGCTATGGCTAGAAGCGCCAGATGTAGGCTCTAGGCATTACCAACTGCTGTATTCTCTCACCTTCTAGCCCTCCCTCAGGGGTCCACTCTCTGTACAGTAACCCTTTGTCCCAGTATACAGATTCCCCCTTTCCTTGAGAATCAGGTGCTTCCCTAGTTACCTGCCTCAGGCCTTGCAATGTAGGGTCTGAGAGCTGATCTTGTCTCAACTCTCTCCTTGTAAACCTTCCCAGCTCCCCTTCCACAGGAAGTCTGGCATCCTCTGACAATGATGCCTCACTTTCAGGCTGCGTACTACTACTCACCTCTACCTTTGCAGTTACCCTGTCCAATGGAACATCACTACCCACAAGCAGCTGTGTCTCACCTTCAATCTCACTGCTACAGCGTAGCTCACTCCTTGAAGTAACCACCTCACCAGTCCTGACTGCAAGTATGTGGTCTGTCCGGGTCTCCACCAGGCTACCAGACCCACATGCTTGTCCCCAAGCCTGACTGCATGTAACTGCACAAGCACAGGGTACAGCACTATCAAAATCATTCCCTATCAGGACATCTGCAGGTATATCCTCAAATATACCTACTTGCTGGCTTCCATTTCCACCCTTCCAGTCAAGGTGAACCCTAGCCAAAGGTATTTGGAATGGGATCCCTCCTAAAGCCCTGACTGGAGTAGACTGCCCATGCAAGTAGTGCTCCTCTGTAACTATTGCAGGCTTTACAATGGTTATATCAGAGGCTGTGTCTCTCTTGGCAATGGCCTCGTTGCCATTCACTACAATAAGATATAGCCTCTGGTGGTAGTTTGGTAGCCTTGTTGTCCCAAGACAACCTACTATTGGCATTTTGTCTTTCCCACTTACTGGCTCTCTCACCTTTAGGTCCCCACCTTGCCTCTTTGGACACTTGTATGCCACATGGCCCCACTGGTTGCATTCAAAACATTTAACCCTAGCTCCTGGATGTGTACCTGAAGTAGTGGCTTCCCCTACTACTGGCAGATTCTGTTGTGGCAGTCTGTGCTGCCCACCATGGGTTCCTTTAGACCCATGAGCAGTACTGGGGGTCCCCTTTCTGTGCAGGGCTGCCCTGCTTACCAGGTATAGGTCTCCCTTCTTCCCCAACTCATCTGAAGTAGCACATTGTCTATCAGCTAACCAGATCCTCATGTCCTCAGGAAAAGTGCTAAGGGCTTGCTCCCTCAACAAAAGGTCTGCCAGCTCTTCAAAAGTGGTGACCTGACATCCACTCACCCAGCTATGAAAATAAGTGCTCAGTTCAGCCACATATTCACATACATTTTCATCTGCCTTGCGTCTATGCTCATGAAACTTTTTCCTATACATTTCAGGTGTTAGCTTAAAACATTATAAAATACATATTTTTACAGCAGTATAATCAAATCAGACAGTGGCTAGCATTTTTGACAGAAAAGTTACAGCTTTCCCATGGAGTAAGAGAGTCAGGAACCATACCCAGAGCCTTTGGTCAACACTATATTGTTTGCATACCCTCTCAAACATATGAATAAAACTATCAAAATTATCCCCCTCTTTAAATTGTGGAAGAGATTTACTGACCTGTTGTGCTTCTGGGTTCCAATTACTCCCTTCCCCATTACCTCCATTACTCTGGCAAAGAGTCAACATTTCCCTCTCATGCCTCCTCTGATGCTCCTTTTCTACAGCTTTTATCTCCAAACACTGTTCTCCAACTCAAGTCTCTTTAGCTTCAGCTGGATTTTTAAGTCCAGTGCAGAAAGGTTGAGCTGTCCATTTTCCAAGGATATTGTATCTCCACTGCCAGTCTGATTGTCCTCCTGGATGCTGTTTTCTGATGTAGCTGTAACCAAGGCTGTAATCAGGTTTGCCTTAGTCAGGTTTCCATGCACCAGTCCCCTAGCCTAGCACATCTCTATCAGCTGGCTCCTTGTCAGCTTTCCATATTCCTCTACTGACATGCTGCCTGCTCACCCTGACAAACTAAGTTAACAAAAGAAATAAAACAGTTGTGATCTGAACTCTGAGTATTCACTGTGTGGCTGATTTAGAGTATAAAACACCTTCAGAGATCACTGTATATAAGCTACAGGATTCACTCTACCCAGATCACTACAAACCAATTAGTATTTTCCAACTACTCAATATGTGATGTGGATATCCCAACCACTGCAAACCACATGTGACACCCGTGCCCTGGCCCAGCAATCAAGGAGCCTCAATCCTCACCACTAACACCAGAGAGGGTGTGTCATATGAGAGGAAAGGATAACAGATACACACAGTAAAGTACAATTTCCCTTAAGATCAGACAGAGATCACAGTCAGTCTGGGGCTGGTTGCTCTCTTACTCTCCAGGTCCCCAGTAAGACTCCCCACTAGTACAGCTATAGGGTCCAGATCTCAGCCTAGCTGGCAAGCTAACCTCCAGTACCCTCTCTGTCCAACCAGTGCTTCGTGTCCCTGCCCATGTAGCTGGCACACACACACACACACACACACACACACACACACACACACACACACACACACACACACACACACACACACACACACACACACACACACACACACGCACACACACACACACACACACACACACACACACACACACACACACACACACACACACACACACACACTTTGAGATAATTATTTATGCAACTTCACAGACACTCCTGGGAAAGGCTGACACAGATTCGCCATCTGAGCCCCTATACCCAGACTATATGGTATTAATTACTGCCACCACCAGCTAATAATTATCAGCTGCCCAAAGGCCGTTAAAAGGGTGCCCAATTATTACTGTGCAATATTATTATCCAGTAGTAATGTAACTAAGCAGTCTTAAGGCTTATTGGAAGGGCTTACTACAACATCACTTATATGCATGCAATGAACTCTAGAGCATAATTTATCTTTACATAAGCCAGCCACGGTTGAAAAGGGTTTTAAAATATTTAATAATAAATACTAAAAGCACAAGACAATACTACTACACCACAGTGCTATTCAAGAGTTCAGAGATCACACAGAAACTTAAAATAATTCAGTAGTACAGTTCTGACATAACAGAAAAACACTTAGTCTAATCTTTAGTAGATCTAGCTATTTCTACAAGAAAACACACTTCTAAGATAACTTGCTTAAGACAACAGGCAATGCTGAGTTAGATGTCCAAGATCAAAATGCTTACAGTCTCTCTCTGAGCAATAGTTTTTAAAATCACTAACAAACATTTCTGCGAGGCCCTCCCAGATTACATCATGATTTTTGACACTTAGGTTTCCCAGTATACACATTACATCATTTTGAAACTTTCCTGGACCCCAGGCCACACAGAAACTGCGTTTATATTCTTTTACACTTAAAGCAATAAAGGACATTCCATGTGTAAATTCTGGTCATTAACTTTAGCCTTAAAACAATAGAAATAATGTGCTAGTCCAGACATAATGACTCTGAGCTCTGGAGATCAAAAGAACATACAAGACATGATTTTAATTTCAAAGAACAGATGTGATATGCTTGACTTAGTTTTCCTTACAGCAGATGGCAATGTTGCTACAATCTTGAAGTTCAACATTTTACAGCATTTTTCTTTCATTTAAAAAACAGTCCTGTATTTTATATTTGTATTTACAAATGCCAGAATTATGTATCAAATTATATTTGACTAGGCTGGCAGCCTTCATCCATCTCTACCCAATCTTCACATACATTGTTCCTAGATCTCTCAAAGGCCATCAACACCATCTCCCACCCCTTACTCCTATCCCAACTCTCTGCCCTACATCTCTCTCCTACCACCATAGCTTGGTTATCTAGCTACCTATCAAACCACCAACAAGCTGTCCAATGGAAATCATCAACCTCTTCCTTCCTACCTACACCCACAGGCATACTTAAAGGTTCTGTTCTTGGTCCTGTACTCTTGAACATATTTAACAACAATTTCCACCACTCCATCCCCGAATCATCATTCATCCAGTATGCAGATGACTCCACTATCATCTGCTCAGCTTACCCCCCCCCCCAAACTCCTATTAGAAACCTAGTTATCCTTCTCCAAAATAGAAATCTGGATGCAATCCAATCACCTTGCCTGAAACACTAATAAAACTAAACTAATGATTTTTACTACTTCCAGAAACTCCACTATCAACAAAAACTAATTTTCCATACTCAGCAAGAATAAAAAAACACCCCCTTTCCCAATACCAAACTGCTAGGCATCACCATTGATGAATACCTAAAATTTGACACTCACATTCATTCCTCAATCAGGAAAGCCAATAAAAAATAGGCCTCCTTTACAGCTACAACTGCTACCTCAGCCCCTCGACCAGAAAAATTCTTGCATCCTCCTACCTTCTCCACTCTGTTATATATGGCACTCCTCTATTCACCAATCTCCAGCTTGGCCTTCGATCCAAACTTGAATCCTGTTAACACAAAATTTGCAAATTCACAACCAATCCAAAAAACTCATCCCGCCACTGCCACTCCCTCCATACCCTGCATTGACTCAGACTTCTCAACTACTTCAGATATCTCCAACTCACCACTCCCCACAAGCTCATCTTCAAACCTGCAAACCGCCCCTCTCTTGCTACAGCCATAACCCCATATATCCTTAACAACTCACTTAAATCCAAAAATCAAAATCTCCTCCCATGTCACTCTCCAGCATAACCTCCCCTCTACCCTTTCTTATTCTCTTTCTCCATTATACACAACACTTATATACCATTACTTATACTTCCACCTTGACTCCTCTGGACAATTCTTCTACTGCACCTGGGATGACTTCTCCCAAATTATGGGATGACCTATTCCATATTATCAAAAAAAAACTCGCACCATGATCTTGTATGTACTACTGCTATAAGTACTTGTATGCTTAATTTACAATGTTCAATGATTATATGTTTATATGTATCATGCTGTAATTTTCTTGCTAACAGTGTTTATATTACATCATATATGTTCTGTATTAATTTTGTTTTTCTCTTGGAGCTTTTCTTCCCAGGCCTCCACTGAAAACGGGCTTTTCGTGGCCCAGTGGACTTCCCCGGTCATCAAACTGAAATAAATAAATAAATAAATAAAATTAATCACAATTACATACCTAATCCCACTATACATACTAATTTATGATTGCATTTATAATAATACTTAAAAATTGTTAAAAAAACTCAGTCACTGGGGATGCACAAGCCAGTGTATTTCTTCGTGCCAGTTCCAAGCCTGAATAAATGGGGAGGGTTATGTCAGGAAGGGTATACAGTGTAAAACTTTTGCCAAATGACATATGCAGATGACAATACAGATTTCCATACCAGATCAGTTGAGACCTGGGTTAACAATGACCTCCACCAGTACTGTTAGCCAACAGGGTATTGGTGAAAATTGGGCTACTGTTGGCTGACGGAGAAGAAGTGGGGGAAGGCATGCCCAAAGGCAGGAAGACAGGAGAAAGGTTAGGAGTATGGTAGTGAGGGTAGTATGACGGGTATAAGGAGAGAGCTAGCTGATATGATGAAGGGAAGGAAGGTTTATATATTGTGCATGCAAGAGATCAGATGGAAGGGGAGTAAGGCCAGGTCTATCGGAAGTGGGTTCAAATTGTTCTATCATGGTGTGGCTGGGAGGAGAAATGGGATAGGGGTTATCCTGAAGGAACAGTATACTGAGAGCGTTTTGGAGGTGAAAAGAGTGTCAGATAGAGTGATGTTTATGAAGCTGGAGATTGATGGTGTGATGATTCATGTTGTTAGTACATATGTTCCACAAATCGGGTGTTCAATGGATGAGAAATACAAATTTTTGAGTGAGTTGGATGAAGTGGTGGACAGTGTACCCAAGGGTGAGAGAGTGGTGACTGGAGCAGATTTCAATGGGCAGGTTAGTGAAGGGAACAGAGGGGATGAGAAAGTGATGGGTAGTGATGGGTGTTAAGGAGAGGAATAGAGAAGGTCAGATGATAGTGGATTTTTTGAAAAGGATGGACATGACCATGATGAATACATATTTTAAGAAGAGGAAGGAGCATAGGCTGACGTACAAGAGTGGAGGAAGGTGCACACAGGTGGATTATATCCTCTGCAGGAGGGCCAGTCTGAAGGAGACTGGCGACTGTAAAGTGATGACAGGGGAAAGTGCAGTTAGGTAACATAGGATGGTGGTCTGTAGGATGACGTTGGTGATCAAGAAGAGGATGAGGAGAGTCAGGGCAGTGCCAAGGATCAAATGGTGTAAGTTGAACAAGAATGATTGTGTGTTGGAGTTCAAGGAAGAGTTAAGACAGGCACTGGGTGGCAGTGAAGAGTTAATAGATAGCTGGGCAACTACAACAGAGGTGGTAAGGGAGACAACTAAAAAGGTCCTTGTTGTGACATCTGGACAGAGGATGGAGGACAAGGAGACCTGATGGTGGAACAAAGAAGTACAGGAAAGTATACAGAGAAAGAGGTTGACAAAGAAGTGGGATTGTTAGAGACATGAAGAAAGGAAACAGGAGTACAAGGAGATGAGGCATATGGTGAAAAGAGAGATGGAAAAGGATAAGGATAAGGTGTGTGGCAAGTTGTATGAAAGGTTGGTCAGTATGGAGGGAGAAAAGGACTTGTGCCGATTGGCTAGACAGAGGGACCAAGCTGGGAAATATATGCAGCAGGTAAGGGTGATAAAGGATAATGAGGGAAATGTACTCACAAGTGAGGAGAGTGTGTTGTGCAGATGGAAAAAGTATTTTGAGGGGCTAATGAATAAAAAGAATGAGAGAGAGAGAAGGACGGATGATGTAGGGATAGTGAAAAAGGAAGTGCAATGGATTAGCAAGGAGGAAGTAAGGACAGCTATGAAGAGGATGAAGAATGGAAAGACTGTTGGTCCAGATGATCTACCTGTGGAAGTATAGAGGTGTTTAGGAGAGATGGCAGTGGAGTTCTTAACCTCATTTTTTAATGAAATTTTGGAAAGTGAGAAGATGCCTGAAGAGTGGAGAAGAAGTGTTTTAGTACCATATTTTAAGAATAAGGGTGATGTGCACCACTGTAGTAATTACAGAGGGATAAAATTGATTAGTTGCAGCATGAAGTTATGGGAAAGAGTAGTGGAAGCTAGGTTAAGAAGGGAGGTGATGATTATTGAGCAGCAGTATGGTTTCATGCTGGGAAAGAGCACTACAGATGCAATGTTTGCTCTGATGATGTTGCTGGAGAAATATAGAGAAGGTCAGAATGAGTTGCATTGTGTCTTTGTGATCTTAGAGAAAGCATATGATAGGGTGCCTTGAGAGGAGTTGTGGTATTGTATGAGGAAGTCAGGAGTGGCAGAGAAGTATGTAAGAGTAGTACAGAATATGTACGAGGGTAGTGTGACAGTGGTGAGGTCTGCGGTAGGAGTGATGGATGCATTCAAAGTGGAGGTGGAATTACATCAAGGATCAACTTTGAGCCCTTTCTTATTTGCAGTGGTGATGGACAGGTTGACAGATGAGATCAGACAGGAGTCCCAGTAGACTCTGATGTTTGTGGATGACATTGTGATCTGTAGTGCGACTAGGGAACAGTTTGAGGAGACCCTCGAGAGGTGGAGATATGCTCTAGAGAGGAGAGAAATGAAGGTCAGTAGGACTAAGACAGAATATATGTGTGTGAATGAGAGGGAGGATAGAGGAATGGTGAGGATGCAGGGAGTAGAGATGGTGAAGGTGGATGAGTTTAAATACTTGGGATCAGCAGTTCAGAGTAATAGTGAATGTGGAAGAGAGGTGAAGAAGAGAGTACAGGCAGGGTAGAGTGGGTGGAGAAGAGTGTCAGGAGTGATTTATGACAGACAGGTACCAGTAAGAGTGAAAGGGAAGGTCTACAAGACAGTAGTGAGGTCACTATGTTATATGGGTTGGAGACGATGGCATTAACGAAAAGACAGGGGTCAAAGATGGAGGTGGCATAGTTAAAAATGTTAAGATTTGCACTAGGTGTGATGAAGATGGACAGGATTAGGAATCAATATATGACAGGGTCAGCTCAAGGTTGAACAGTTTGGAGACAAAGCCAGAGAGGCGAGATTGCGATGGCTTGGACATGTGGTGAGGTTGGATGCTGGGTATATTGGGAAAAAGATGTTAAGGATAATGCTGCCAGTTAAGAGGAAAAGAGGGAGGCCTAAGATAAGGTTTATAGGTGTGGTAAGAGAGGACATGCAGATGGTTGGTGTGACAGAGCAAGATGTAGAGGACAGGAAGAAATGGAAACAGATGATCTGCTGTGGCGACCCCTAATGGGAACAGCTAAAAGAAGAAGAAGAAAAATTTTAAAATTATTAAAAACATTTTAGACTACATTATGTTTGTGTTTTAAAGTACTGGTGATTGAACACTTTTAATTTAATCCTGGATAATTCATTGCATCAAGAAATAATTGCCATCTTAAATCACAACTTTCTAAAAATTCATTCTTAACACACACACACACACACACACACACACACACACACACACACACACACACACACACACACACACACACACACACATACACACACACACACACACACACACACACACACACACACACACACACACACACCTGTTGATCAAGCCTTACTTGGTCTAGTACAAAGAATCAAAAAGAATGCCCTTGATTATCTTCAATATGCCTGGCTAGTGCATTGGTGCTCTTTGTACACGTTATTTCACAAAGATGTTCATATATATGTTCTTTCAATTTACTTTTTGTTTTTCCAGTATAAAAATTGGGGCACCCTCGGATTAAAGCAATATAAACTACACTTTTAGTGTCATATGTAAAGTGTCCTGTGGAATGTAATATATTCTCCCTTATGTTGATACTATCCATTGTTATTATATAAGGACAATGTAAGCAATATTCACAATTATGCATACCTACAATTCTTTTGCTGTCTGACTTATACCTGTATACAAATGACCAGTCTCTAAATAGTTTATACATCACTAATGGTCTTTCACCATTTTTTTTTTCTTTATTTCAATATTGTCATTCAACAAAGACCAATCCTTAGTAAGAATATCAGTTATTTGACAACTATCCAATGTGAATGTAGTGATGAAAGATCTCTTGTATCTTTTCCCTGCTTTTACAATATTATCACCCATCTCATTCATATTCCCCATTATAAGTGGTTACACTTGAAGAGGAGTACTCTGAGTAGAGTTTAAAGGATGGGTGGCTTCTGCTGAGCCCTTGGTGGAATTCCTCGATGGAGTTGATGCTATGTGTCTACATTACAAATAAGTCATCAATAAAACAGAAATAAGTGAGAGGCCTATGTGTGCAGTGTTGTAGAAATTCCTCCTTTAGGTTTGCCATGAAATGAGTTTTCTATTGTGGAGCCATTTTGGTGCCCCATGTAGTGCTCAGAGTTTGAACACAGTGTTTCCCATTCAAGGTAAAATTGTTATTTGTCTGGATAAATTCTATAAGTTGTCCTACAATATCTGGAACAATGCTGTGATAATCTGTTTTTTCTTGTAAGTACTTGAGGCAAGCAGCAATTCCATCTTCATTTGGGTTGTTTGTGTAGACTGATGTAATGTCTATTATGGCTAAAACCATGATTGGTGGCTGGGCCTGATAACCTGACAGAATGTGAAGAAAATGAGTGGTGTCTTGAATATAGCTAGTGGTTTCAGAATGTTCTCCACAAACCCAGAATTCTCTTCTGTCAGGGTTTTTTGCTTGACACTATTGGTCTTCTTGGATTTCCTAGCTTATAGATTTAATTCTTTTGTTTACTGTTGAGTTGGATCCTCAGTCAGCTGACTGTAGTAAGTGAGATCAGAAAGCTGTCTTATTAATTTCTGCAATATAGTTGACATCACATACCCTTTATCTGCCTCTTTTATGTTTATGTTCTGGTTGGATTTCAAGGACTTTATTGCCATTCTTTCTGAGAGAGAAAGACTGTAATGAGTCTGTCTCTATACATTCAGGATTTGATGATTCACACTTTGCTAAAAACGGTATAGATAGCTGTCCAGCTTTGCATTATGTTCACTTAGAGGAGTGAAGGAGAAAGATTTTCTTGCACCTGTTTCTTGGTACACGTTATCTGTCTTCTGATGTATTTCTTTATCATGAAAGAATTCTTTCAGTCATAACCTGCAAAAGTATTCCTGAGGTTCTCCACAAAACTGCACTCTGTCATGTGGCCAAGTGGGGCAAAATGTAAGACCTCTCATAAAGACTGATCGTTCACTGAGATTCAATGTGTGTTAGGAAGGACTAGCTTAAATTATATGACATCTAGGAATAAATTCAAAGCTATAAATTAATTTTCTGTTCTTGTTCTAATTTACAGCTTTAGGGTGACTGACTTGCCCCAAAAAGTATTGAATCAACCAAACTTAAAAACAAAAAAAAATGCTTATCAAATGATGTATAAAAATCAGTGTATACCAAGATTTTTTACTCCTTGCTTTAAAGGAGATATGCCCACCTCAAAACTGATTACATCTGTAGATCTGCAATCATGGGATTGTATACATAAATGCTTGCTGACCTCATCAGTACAAACGTAATGAATGTTTTAAAGCATCAGGAGTAGAAGTCTAAGATGACAGCTGTGCTTAGTTTACAGAAGCATTACAGAAACAAATAAAGCAGGAAAGGAAATCAAACCAGAAGTAGACAAAAATCAGACAGCAACTGAATGTGCCAAAAAACAAGTGAAATAATATAAGGGAAAAGATTACACGAGAAGGAAAAAATGGAAAGTTCACAAGCATAGCGACAAGGATAGAGATCTGGAACAACCTCATATCTAGAAAGATATAATGCAGGAATGGTTAAGTAGATGGGAATGGAAACCAAAACATGAAAGGCTAATAATGATGGCCCAAAATAGTGGACTACGTACACTTCAGTTTACAAAGTCTATTAAATTTGTACGAGAGAGACAAATGCAGGTTCTGTAAAACAGAAACAGAAACAGTTGTTTATCTTGTTGCTGGGAGTGAAACAGAGGGCCTGAATAATGAAAGGCACAATAATGTGGCAAGACTGCTGCATCTGGAGTTGTGCAAATACTATAAAATAGAAGTAGCAGAGAAGCATTGGAAACATGAACCACAAAGTGTTATAGAGCATGACGAATTGTATATATCACATGGATCACCCATTATCAACAGTTCAAATAATAGATGCAAGAAAACTAGATATAGCAGTCCATGAAAAAAGGCAAAAGTAGTATTGATCATTGAATTGTTACACCCAGTCATTATAGTATGTTATGTATGGAGTGGCACAAAGGCATTAAATACCAGGATTTGCAAGCAGAAACAAGAGCATTGTGGAAGAAAAACACCCAGTCAGTGTAAGTGGTAGTAGGAACAACAGGACTAATGAAAAAGAATCTTATTGTACCTTGACTTAGAAATGCGGTCCAGTCTCATTATTTTTTAGAAATCCAAAATACATGGAGAAATTAAACAGATAGAAATAAGAAGAACTTAAAAGTTATATACAAAAAAGAAAGGTCTGTAAATTGTGAACAACTTTGGTAGAATCTACCATAGCTGCTTTAAACAAAAGTCTATCAAACATCAAAAAAATGTGGCACAAAAGATCACTGGCTAAGAACATTTGCAATAGAAATATTTTGGACAATGATCATAAATACATTTTAGGTTATTATAAGTTAGTAGCAGTTTGATAAAGATTTTGTGCACTTGATATGAAAATACTACACAGTAGAATGAAAACACCATACAGTGTTTCATTTGAAGACAAGAAAATGAAAACAAAATATTTATGATTGACATATAATGCAATTTGTTACAAAGCTTTATGGCAGAAACATTATGACAGAACAAAAATTTGTAAATTGTGAGATTGGCAATAAGCGTAGAAGGTTCTTTGAAGTACAAATAGCAGTTGACCAGATTGTGGTTATACCATGAGGAGTATGGGAACCATTTAGTGAGTAGAGAGGTCATATAGAGAGTAAATAGGCACAGAAAAATAGGATTAGAGAAAGATTGATGCAGCCCTTATGTTATCCTAGATGAGGCGCAAGAGCATAGCCATGTATTTTAGGTGATCCTTTAAGTGCAGTTTGAAAGACGTATTATTTTCTAATATTCTAAGAGAGAGAGGGATGGAATGCCAGGATTTTATATAGAGAGGAGGAGTACAGGGGGTCTCCAGCAGTATTATATGACTTAGTTACAGTTAACAACAGCTTGTCAGAAGAGTGTAGTGATCTTTTGGGACTATAGCACTGGAGAATATTGTTTAGACATGGGTATTTGTCTGTATCATATATGAGCTTATATGTTGTGAAACGCTGCGAGCAGGTTAAACAGTGCCTTAATTCCAGTCACTGAAGTGACCGAGTCAGTGATGTGTCTTATAACGATGGTGCAGTGGTGCAGAGGTTTGTGTTGTTGCCTCATAGCAAGATGTTCTCTGGTTTGATTCTTAGCTGGGATGCCTTTTGTGCAGAGTCTGCATATCCTTCCTATGAAATGTTCTGCTGGGAAAACAACCAGTTGGTTTTAGTTAGGGGTGTGTGGGGGTCATAGCCCCCCACTAGAATGCGTTTTACTTGGTGATGCTTTTGTATAGTTTCCTGGGTTGGCCGACTGTTTTTTAACCCAGGGAAAGTTTTTGCTGAAACATTCATTTGATATTTAGAGTTTTTGCTTATTAGTGTTCCACTAATAAGCATTCGGCAAATAGTGTTTTTGATTATATGCGACAGACCCCGGGGGGGATGTGCTGCATGAGAGGAAATCAACTACTAGACATATCCCATCATTAGGGAGCATAGAAAATGGAAGAGACTACTGAAAGTGGACAAGGGTCTTTGCCTAAGTTCATGTGGACAATACTAGCATAAAACAAACATCATAAAAAATGGGGGATGTCCTGATGTAAGGGACCACAGAAGAGGTAATGGACAGAAACAAGAAAGTAGCAGCAGTATGAAGGGACTTGAGGACTAGTGGAGCATTCTCATAGGTTCTTCTTCTGCCATTCTCTTGCAGTTTGAGACAGGGCAGGAGTAAACAGTTCAGGTCTTACTTTATGGAGTGGGGTAAGGAGCAGGAGAGTGCTGCAGTGAGATAACAGGTAGGTACTGAGAAGAATATTCTGAAGAGAGAGGCTTAATCTCACAGTGAGATAGCAGATAGGCACTGAGAAGACTATTCTGCAGAGAGAGGCTTTATCTCACAGTGAGATAACAGGTAGGTACTGAGAAGAATATTCTGAAGAGAGAGGCTTCATCTCACAGTGAGATAACAGGTAGGTACTGAGAAGAATATTCTGCAGAGAGAGGCTACATCTCAGTCCCCTCTAAACTACACTGCTAAAACAGGGGCTAGAACAGCACTTTAGGATACAATTGCCTTTAATCTGAGATGGAAATAAAGATGAAAGTGAATACTATTAAGGAAATGCAAAACAAGGAGATTTTGTTAAATGACAGAAAAGTCATGCAAGCAGATAAAACATTCCTGGAGAGAGGACGAAAAAGCACAGAAAGATAACAGGAATAGAAAGGAACACAGAGGATGAGAATGGCATAAAGGACATTATGAGATGCCATGAGTAGAGAGGAAAAAAGAATGGAAATTTGTAAAGACAAATAAAGAGAGAAGGCATTGAAGAAATGTCATAAAAAAGGAAGAAATGGACTAAAAAACAATGTCTGTAGAAGGCAAGATATCAGAAACACCTGGGAAGAAACAAGAGAATGGGAGAGCAGGAAAACAGGAGAGTGAATAGAGACAGGGACTTGCAAAGTAGAGACACTAATGTAAAAATGAAGGAATTTGGCTGAGCTGGAAACAACAGTAGTGGAGAGCAAGGTCAGTGTTGTTAGGACAACAGAAACTTGGATTAATGATAGGAGGAAAGAGACGTTGTGGTGACAGCATACTTGCTGCTCAGGAAAGTCTGAACAAGCAAAAACAGTAGAAAGGGCTGTATTACACAAAGGAGAGGGATGGAGAGTGAGGTGACAAAGGAAGAGTAGACAAGGTAAGCAGAGACCAATGAGGAACAGGGAGAGAGAATGGTA
The DNA here is from genome assembly GCF_019279795.1 of Protopterus annectens. NCBI lineage: Eukaryota > Metazoa > Chordata > Ceratodontiformes > Protopteridae > Protopterus > Protopterus annectens. The sequence continues at coordinate 463,557,641 of NC_056739.1, forward strand.
AAAAGGAAAGACATGTTTTATTAGCAATAAGGTTATTTAGCCCAAAAGGAGAAAAGTGACGCATCAGTACCCTGTACACCTCTCCTAATACAAGTGCAAGAGATTACAGCTAATTAGGGATAGAATCCAATTATGCACATGGAAGAAGGCAACTATAATGGGAATTGACAGAATGGGGGAGAGAGTGTCAAAAGGGATGTGCATAAGAGGCAAGGGAGTAAATATACAAAGGAACTATGGAAGGGGAAGAAAAAAATGTTTATCTGGGGAGGTATGGAAATGGGTCAAAAAAAGATTACATAGCCAAAATGAGCAAGAAATCTATTATAGTTCACTAGGCACCAAAGACATCAATTAAAGAAGAGGAAACAGAAAATTAAATATAGGGACTGGAGACACAAAGGAAGATAACTGGGATGTTTCTATGGAGGCTGGAAATATGACAGAAAAAAAAGAATTGAAAAGGCCAAATTGAAATAGACAGAGGTTGGTAATATATATTAAGCTATGGAGGATAAAAAGAGAAGGGAAGAGAAGGAAAGAGACTGGTAAATTATCTTGGGATGGCCACAAATATGAGGAGCAGGCAACATTTCTAAATGAATATTTTACACTGATGATCACCAAAGAGATAGAAGGGAAGGTTCTTACCTACAATGGTAGACCATAGGAGAACAGGCTAGATATAAGAGGGCTGATGAAGAAGAAAAGTGGGACTAACAAGTGAGGTGGCGGAATGGATACTTTGTGGAAAAAGGAGGATAAGTAGTAGTAGGGTCCAAAAGGACTCCAGATAGTATTTGAAAAAGGACTTCTTTGGCTTGCCCTGAGGGAGATGATGGCAGCATGGTATACCGAAAAAAACAAAGTAATCCAATTCCGATAAAACTGTTTATTCCAATGGAATCAAACTAAGCGCTTTCACCCAACTATTCCGTGGGTTTCATCAGAGTTGCTCTGATGAAACCCACGGAATAGTTGGGTGAAAGCGTTTAGTTTGATTCCATTGGAATAAACAGTTTTATCGGAATTGGATTACTTTGTTTTTTTCTATTCTAGTTTATTGTAAGCCCTATTGTGAATGGTATACCAAAAGGCTGACACTGAGGCAAAGACTGGGTGTGTCAGCAAGTTCATCAGAAAAGCTAGGAGCAAGTGCCTTTCAAGAGTGCACATATGCTGTGACAGGTGTTTGGGCTAAAAGAAGCTGGCATTGTGGAATTTTAGCTCTCTCAGAATACAGTGAAGGAGGAGACATTTGGCAGAAAAAAAACTTAAAGACTGCCTGGATGATAACCTGTCATGACTGTTTTCACCCAGTGCAAAAAAATGGGCTGGAGATGGGGGGAAGCTATTGATCTGTACAGTATAACCACTGCAATGGCAGATTGTGGGTGAGTGCTACATGCTGATGCAGTGTGGCCCCGTGATTGATGAACACAGATGGCCTAGAGGATCCCAGGACACAGTCATGGTAGAACTGCTAGAAGAGGAACTGAAGGGGGGGGGGGCACAAGAGGTCCCATGACCCCCACCCATGATGGTACTACAGTACAGCCATCACTGGTGTGGGGAAGGGTATGGGTACTGCCTGAATGTGGCATCTGCAGACTGTGTTTCCTGTGATGACCATCATATGTAGTTTCCAGTGGTATGTACACATCACTGGCCACTGGTAATACTGGGATATAAGATGTTGGTGGTGGTGCCGGCTAACTTCCTAATGGAGGCAGCCATGGCTGCAGTGCTTGCAATCTTATATTGAGGAGTATATTTATGGTATTGTCCCTGGACTCCAATGTCTCATAGAGACTGTGGTATGTGCACATCAGATGCACTGCACTGATTTACCACCACAGGCCCAGAGATAGCAGTGGCAGTTCTATCAATAACAACTGATACTTCCTTTAACTGGAATGATAACCCCCATGCTGTACATACTTTGGGACACCAGATGTGGTGAAGACTACAGTGTCACTCCAGGCAATGGATGTAGGATCACCCTGGAGGAAGACAGACAATGTCATTGCATTCCTGGAGTATGAGTCACTTTGTGTGACTGCATAACTGCCATGCATTTTGCAGCTTCAAACCTCATCTTGTTATCTTGATCCAGCCTTTACAAGTCTCACCATAGCAATAATTTGTCTTGTGAATCCACAGTGCTTGAAATAACAAAATGAAAGTGCCCACCCTTCAAGCCATGATGCCCTGTGGTATGCATGCCAATGACAGATCGATGTGACAGTGCCCACGCTGCAAGCCATGATGCCCTATCTTATGCAAGATAATGATGCTAGCACCCTGCAAGCCATGATGCCCTGTGGTGTTCAAGCTAATGATGCTAGCACCCAGCAAACCATGATGCCCTGTGGTATGCATGCTAATGACAGATGGATGTGACAGTGCCCACCCTGCAAGCCATGATCCCCTGTGGCATGCATACTAATGACAGATGGATGCATGCTAGCACCCTGCAAGCCACGATGCCCTCTGGTGTGCCTGCTAATGACAGATGGATACATGCTAGCAATAATTTTTTATGTACCTGCGCTGGGAGCCCCATGAACACCACTGAGCTCTTGAAACTCCTCTAGAGTACATAGGAAGTGCATTCTGATATGAGTCTAGACACAGTCGCTGTAATGTATATGTTAAGACTAATCACTTGGGTGGTCACCAGTGAGAGACTTGGTATCTGGCCACTCTCATAGCCTGTGCCCACTCCTGTTGCTATGTTCCCTATTCTGTAATCATTTCCATGTAGGAATGCCTAGAATGACTCATAATCTGTGAGAGTTGCAGAGGGAGTTGACCTTCCATCAGCTGAAGTCCTTTTGTACTATTATGTTGCATGTCTCCTGTGAGGTTTGCCTTATTATATCGTTCACACATTTCGAAACTTTCAGAGTTGTTTGATTTCCCCCTACTAACAGCATTGACATCACGGACCACTGAGTCCCACATGCAGCCCTGTAGAGGCTGTTTGGTGCCTGCTCTGCCAAGCAGGAGTTACTCACAGCCTCTGATTGCCTGTAGCAGGATTTTGTTCTCATCAGTGGTGAACTTGTCTAATCTCTGCTTTCCTCCATTCTGCTTTCCTCCATTTGTCTACCCTCCACTTGTCTGTGTAGATGTATCTTTTTTCTTCCCCTCTTGTGTATACATATCTACCTTGTGTTTATCAATGTTGTTCCATATGTGGTTATGACTTCCCTCACTGCCCATCCATCCCTCCTTTTCTCCATATTTATGCCTTTCATCTACCTTTTCTTCCCTTTTCTCTCAATATACATAAAATGGGTATTTCCCCAAAAAAAGGAATGCTCCTTCCCCAAAACCTTACTTTGCTATATCCCTTTTCCTACTATTGTGTATTTCCCTTTCCACCTGTTTATAGTGCCATTAAGGTGCCTAGGTTGCTGCGCACCAGTTGACCATTTTTTTCCATTTGCTACTTGTTTTTTCTTTGACGTGTCCAGCAGCAGGCTGACACTGCCACAGGTTGCTGGCACTATTAGCTGTAGTACAGATACATGTTGTTATGAGGTTTATGCAATGCCTGTTGCTCTCAGCTACATCAGTCTGCATTATTTACAATATTTCATTTCTGAAGGTGCAGCTGCCTGCCTACTGGCACAGCTTTTTTCTGCTTTGCTGTTCTTCTCTATTTTCCACTACATTGTGTTCTCTCTTTATAGCACAATCACTTTACTGACCTGAACTGCAGTACTGTGAATCTCAGACGCACTCATTTTGTTTTTAGCAGCTTGCAAATCCATAAAAATACAATTTCTGCATATTTTTTTGATAAATACAGTGAGTTCATTCATTAACAGAGATTTTATTTTTTTTTATTTAACATTTGTTGACCGGGAATGTCCGACTAGGTTCCACAGAGCCTGTTTTCAGCGGAGGCCTGGGGAGAAATGCTCCAGATGCATGTCTTTGGAATGTGGGAGGAAACCGGAGTACCCGGAGGAAACCCATGCGAACACAGGGAGAACATGCAAACTCCACACAGAAGGCACCCCAGCCGAGAATTGAACCAGAGAACCTCTTGCTGTGAGGTGACAATGTTAACCACTGCACCACTGTGCCGCCTGATGCTATAAGATTTTCACTTTATTTTTCTTCCACTTCAAGTGCTTCTGATTCATTATTTTTAATGTTTTGGTATGTATTAAAACTGTCTCTTAAAAATGCTTTCATTACATAATGATCACAGTCTTAATCCAAGTCCAGCAATATTTTGTTAGGACTATGTCTTGTTTTTTTTTGTTTTCAAAGTACCTAAATGTCAGTGTAAAAAAAAGGGATAGTCATTCATGATTCAAAATGGGGCAGTCACCAGATTCTTCTTCATTTTTAATTTTGTTGAATTTCACAACTTTAATATAAAGTTATAATAACGTGATCACAATACTCAAATGAATGGCCAGTATAGTCTCACTTTTAAGAAATTTGTATTTATTTATCATTTGTTGACCAGGAAAGAGTCTGTTTTCAGCAGAGACCCAGGGAGAAATGCACCAGACACATCTTCAGAATGTGGGATGAAACTGAGTACCCAGAAGAAACCCACGCAAATGCAGGGAGAACGTGCAAACTTGACACAGAAGGCACCCCAGCATCGAACTGGAGAACCTCTTGCTAGAAGGCAACAACATTGACCGTTGCACCACTGTGCTGCCCTTTAAAAGTGCAATGTTGTTCCTCACACCCATTATAGTTGATGTAAACAAAGTAAATAATATTCATTTAGCATATATTCATGCTTAATAATTAAATAGGTTCATTATTTAGTTAGTTACTGGTAAGGTAGTAAACAAATTTTTATTTTATCGTATGTTGTGGTAGTAAACAGTGTTTGATTTTATCATAAAATGTGTACTTGTCATCTTGTAGCAAGAGGTTTTTGTTAGCATAAAAGGTATGAAACCTATTCTGATGTGTTGTAGGGAACATTAACAATTGTTGATCTCTATAGCCAAATAAGTAATTTATATGCTATCTTTTTAAAGTATAAAATATAACTTGTTTCACCAACATATTTTACTTTTGTATGTTTTTATTTCTAAAGCTTGTCTTTGATATCATAGATTCTAAAATCATGTCTGTTAATTTTACCGATTAACAGAATAAAAGTAGGAAAGCTGAAAGGAATGGGGCTGATCCTAAAATAATACAGCCAGGAGAAAAGTCTTTTTTTTTGTTGTTGTATTTTCCCTCTATTCTGGCCAGCTATCATGCTACCATCATGGCCACTATCAGTCAGTTCCTCCTGTTTTTAAGGCGAGACCATGACCGTGGCATGACTATCATCCAGGCAGCCATCAGGGGGGTTTCTGTCTTAAGCCTTATCATCCACTCTGCATGTCTGCAAAGTCTCAAGAACAGTAAAAGGGCTTGTTGCCTGCATAAACAAGCAATGCTGTCCTTCTAGCTCTATCCCTTGAAGGCAGATGTCTCTGTCCATTTACAGTCTGCATTGGAAATTATAGGCAGAGTGCACATCACATGACACATGTCCCTCAACTTTCCTCTTGGGAGAGAAGAGCATGACATGCCTCTTCATACCCCCCATCCAGGTTTCTCAAGTACCAGGGTCACTAATGAAACATAGGTCATTAGAGCTGAAGTCAAGGTTTCATCCTTCTGTGTAATGGAGCTGGCAGAAAAGTCAGTAAACAGCAGAGACCCAGAGGAATGTGTGGTGAGACCAGTCCTGTTTAATATACTGTCAGACATCACTCTGTCCTTGATGATTAAGATTAGAGTGTATGCCGATGATACAAAGGTGGGTGCAGTTGCCACATGAGGGAGAAGTACGCATGTGGTAGCTGGCACTGAGGGAAAACTGTTGCAGGTGGGAGTTGATGTAAAAAAGTCCAAGATTGGAATTTGGGAGAAGGAACATATGGAAAATCTATCATCTCTGTGGACTTACCTTAAAGTAAGATAAAGGAAGAAAGATGTGACATAATTACTCCCAGGCTGAATCTTGTTGATCAGCATGAACTGGCAGTGTTGAAGGATTATAAGATTCTGAAGTGCAGACTGTGAGAAGTAGATTTTAGTGATGCTATGGCTGTCCTTTTGTACTGGGCACTGGTAAGGTTCCATCAGGAATGATGAATATAGTTTCAGAGGCCATAGAGACAAAAATAATTAAACAAGTAGGTTGAAAGCATGCAATGCAGGGCTACAAAAATGGAGATGGCCTGGAATATAAGTAGAAATTTAAAATGTTGACATGTAGACATTAAAAAAGAAAAAAAGTAACTAAGGATACGATATAGACATACCATATTTTTTGAGGACAAGAAAGAAGGGTGGAGGTATAGGAAAAGGAAAGATGGTGCAGACAGGGACATCTGTGGCATTTGGAACAGGAGTATTTATGCTAGAGCTGAAAATGTAATACTACATAGGCATGGCGATAAGTAAGACCTTGGACTGCAGGAGTTAGCAGCACAGTGTAAGTTATCAGAAGCATTCAGTGTCCTTTGGACTGCAAGAGTCAGCAGCACAGTGTAAGTTATCAGAAGCATTCAGTGTCCTTTGAAACAGAGCAAGGAAAGAATGGGGCAAAAATGTGGGAAGAAGAGCAGTATCCGGCTAGAAACCACATTTAGATTTTGTCTCAAAAGGCCGGAGATTTGTTCCATACCATATAATCATAAGCATAGGAGACAGGATCAGTTATTTCTCTTAAATATGTTATTGTGGTTTTGTTATTGAAAGCATTAAACTTTTATTGACGAACTGAAAACAGAGATGTGTCTTCCTACTAAAATTTATTGCAAAAATTGCTATTTCAGAATTTGAACAATTTAGCATATTAGGGCAAATCTTTTGGAATGTTTTACTTATTGACAAAATGTTGATACAATTACCACATGAATGCTAATAAATAAAATCTAATGAGTAATGGGTTTTTGGATCCTAAAACTACATTCTTCTAGACAAACATGTGCTAAGTACTTAGTTTTTACAGGGTGAACATCGGGAAGTATAATATGTAATAATTAAGAAACGTTAAACAGTCTGAACAGTTATAACTCTCCTAAGTTAGCAGCTTGTCCTTTAGAGGGTTCCCAAAGTCTAGGATGTGCAACAGATGTCTTTGAGTCCATTTTAACCATTGATTCTGTGGCAGTGTCTTAGGATTGCATGGCACTAGTCGTTTACATCTTTGTTATAGATGATCTTTTTTTGCTGGGAGAAGAAGAGTTCTAATATTGTTTAAAAAGTGGTATAAACTTGGAAAAGTTAAAATGGATAAAAAACAGAAGATGTCTGACCCTGCAAATACATGTGTACCTAAAGAAAAGTTCTCAAAGAGCAATTTATGCAGCAGCAGTGTATTCTTTTACAAGTCCCACATAAATTAACATGTTTAAAACAACTTCAGGTTTAGTTATGTTTTGCAATGTATTCATTTTTGTGGTTCATGTACTCCCTCTGATTAGTCTATATCATGAGTCACCTCTCCTTCTGCCTGTTTTACACCATGACACTTCACTTCTTCTGCCTAGTACATACTGTGCTCCTGCATGTTATTTTCCAGGGACATGTCATGTATCCGCATTTCCTTTGCATGGTATATTACATGATCATGCATTCCCTTTACCTGACACACACCCCAGCATTCCACTTACTTCACATGGTGCATATGTTGATCATGCACACCCTTTACCTGGTACATGTCATGCCTACACATATCCCCTGCCTAATGCATGCAATACCCCTGCATATCCCCTTTGTCTGGTACACGGTCTGCCCTTGCACATCATGTGCCTCATATGTGCCAGGTCTCTGCACATGTGGGGTCTGGTATATGCATAAATTTTTTTAAACAAAATAATGCATTGTAAAGCCACATTTTTGAGCACACTTGTTTTTAGAAATATGTAAAATTTAGTCTTGGAATATAAAACATATGTCCAAATACTTTGCAAGGGTGCAGCTGCACCCTCACCCTTATTGACTGCATATACTGTCAGAATCATAGTGTGCCCTTGTGGTGTCCTGCTGAGATCCCAATAAAAAAGCATTTGCTACTGCTTATACCATCCATGATGTAACAAATCGGCTTTAGCCTGACTCCAAATGCAGTACTGGCATTCATTCCTAAATGCCAGTACTACACTTCA